>NC_139043.1:140808371-141011513 GCF_965140915.1 Aythya marila
ATATGCTTCACAGAAGAGAGAAAATGTACTATGGGGTAGGTATTTTTCTGCTGATTCAAATATACCATCCAACAGTGAAAGTCTGAGTACAGAAAAGTCAGACTGAGAGATATGAAGGTTACAATTGTGGTTTTACCCTGCTGGAGAGCTGAGCTCCATCCGCCAGACCCACTCTCTCACTTCCCCTCCTCAAAGAGAAAGGGAGAGAAAATAAGGGTTGAGGTAAGGACAAGAGAGATCACTCAACAACTATCATCACAGGCAAAACAACCTCAAAATATTAATTAATGTAAATTATTACACTATTACTAATAATCTAGAGAAGTGAGAAACTAAAAACAAACTAAAAACATCTTTCCCACTCACCCTCTTCTAGCTTCTCCCCCCTGAGCCACACAGGAGAGTGGGATGTGGGGCCTGTGGTCAGTCCCTGATGCTTCATCTTGGCTGCTCCTTCATGGTCACTTTCTGCTCCTGCTCCAATGTGGAGACCCTCCCATGGGATGCCATCCTTCCTGAACTGAGCCTTTGTGGGCTTCCCACAGGCAGCAGCTCTTCAAGAGCAGCTCTTCTCCATTATGGTTCCATACCATGGGGTCCATCTGTCAGAAGCAAACTGCTCCAGAATGGGTCCCTCATGGGCGGCAGCTCCCCCCAGACCCCCTGCTCCTGCGTGGGCTCCTCTACACGGGCTGCGGCTCCGGCCTAGGGCCTGCTCCTGTGGGGGCTCTCCACGGGCCGCAGCCTCCTCCAGGCCACATCCACCTGCTCCACCAGGGGCTCCTCCACGGGCTGCGGCATGGGACCCATGGTCTGCAGGGGGACAGCCTGCTCCACCTGGGGCCTCTCCACAGGCCACAGGGAAACTGCTGCTGCCTGCCTGCAGCACCTCCTGCCCTCCTGCTGCACTGAGCTTGGTGTCTGTTTCTCACTTCTTGCTGTCCCAGCTGCTGTTTTGCAGCAGGTTTTTCTTTGTTTTCCTTCTCTTAAATCTGCTTTCACAGAGTCACAAAGAACACTGCATATTGGCTTGACTCTAGCCAGTGGCGGGTCCCTTTGGATATGGATGAAACTGGCCCTAACATGGGGCAGTTTCTGGGCCTTTCTCAGAGAGACCCACCCCTGCAGTCCCCCGCTACCAAAACCTTGCTACTAAACTCAATGCAGTGACTTCCGTAGAAATATCCCAAAAGTCTACTTAGCCAAGAAAGAAGAGCGGGTTTAACCAAAATATATAAATATCCTCATTAATGAGCTCTTTAATGAAGGGAATAAAAAAGTCCAATAAGAATCCTGATTGGCTGGAAAATGAAACCAGGAAAAATTACATTAAAAGTATGGCTTACATCTTAAGAATGATTAATACCTATGTAAGCACTAGATAGCTTCTCTCAGGTGAAATAGTAGATTCTGTATTTGCTGTAGTCTTAAGTAATGTCTTGGCAGCTTTAGTTAGTCTTATCACAAGCCTTAGATGAAGGCAGAATATTTTTATAACATAAACTGAGAAGTTCTGAAGCTCAGCCCACAAAATGTCTTACAGATGCAAAACTTTGGCTCTTAATCCTGATATATCCCAGTTACGATGATTTCTTTGTTTTGCATGTCATGCAAAAATCGCTTACTGACAGGTCTGGAATTGTAATGTCTTTTATAATATCCATCATATCCTTGAAGGTATGTAAAAATGTACGTACTGCTGTGTCAGATCAGCAATACACCAAGACTAATGTTTTTTTTTTTTCTGAAAATAAGCAATAACAGATAATTCACAAGGAGTGTCAGAAAATGTGATTATACAGAAAGAAATTCATCCCTTCATATATCAAAGCTTCCAGTAACTATGGACTGTTAGCTTCTCAAATTGAACCCTTCAAGCAGGCCTTTACATTATACAGCCTTTGATAAATTCTCCTTATATAATTTTTATATCCATTTTCAATCTATTCATAATTTTGCTATCTACAACATCATGTCAATGACTTCCACAACTCAATTATGTATACTACAGAAAAGTGCTACCTTTTGTTTTAAAACAGCTGTCTTATAAATCATTAAGGATCCCTATTTATTCTACTATCAGAAAACATAAATAAACATTACTTATTTACCTGACATATAATATTAAATTTTTCATGAATGGCTTTCTTGTCCTTTTTCACTCATTTCTTTTCAAGTTTTAATAGGCTTTAGCCTATTTTATTCCTCTTTATAGATATTGTTTTTCATATCCGTTTTCATGTTTGTTTGTTTGTTTGTTTTCCGATTTCTGTACTGTTTCCAATTTTACTATACCTTTCTTGACACAGGATATCAGAGCATTAACATTGTTCAGGAAGTAGGTCACAGGGAAATTACAATTATCTTCCAAATGTTGACATTTTAAAGTTATACTTAGATGAATTTATGCTCAGGTTTCAAAATAATGAAAATTTAACTATTCTATTTTTTGAAACACCTACAAACTTTTAACCTTAAATATAGTTTAAAGTTGCTGGGATAGAATCATTTATAGAAACTGACACAATTTCTGAGCAAGCTTAAAAAACAAAACAAAACAAAAAAAACTTTGGGCTTTTTTAAAAATTATGTTTATTTTTATTTATTTATTTTCAAAGCTCTAGTTTACTGCATTTTGGTGGGGTTTTTGTTTGTTTGTTTGTTTCACTGGCATGACCTACTGTATGCAGAAAAAGTAAACCAGAATGACTTATTTTCTTTTTTACTAACTATTATGTCATGACCTGTGTGACTAAGCTGTGTGACTAGGCACCGGATAGCATGTAATTACTAAATCTGCTCTGACACTGTGTCGATCCTTAATAGAAATTGTTATCTTAGGTTCATAAACTATTTAATGGCTGTTTAATGGTTTACTTTATTTGCACCCATTCCTAAAATGATTTTCCCAGGCAAAACAATGGACAAGCATAAAAAAAAGGAAGCAACATCTGAAGCTCTGAGTAGACCATAGGCCCCATATAAGCAATGCTTTATCTTATTGTCAGGATTTATTCATGGAGGCACAGGGTTTCATTTACATATCTGAATTCCACTTTTGACTGTTGTGGCCTGAGACATAAAAGTTGAATGATGAATGCATACAGCTTACCCAATGTACTGATTTTTACCTGGAATCTATAAGCCAGAGTGATTTGGATCTTTTGTCTTGAGGTCTTTTGCTTACTTTGCTGAATAAGGCAAATAGAGATCATGGTAGGGACAGAGAACACATGGGAGGGAAGTGTGAAACCTATATGAATGACAGATGAAACAAATTTGATAATTACACAGTTTTTGTTGGTTTTTCTTTTATTTTCTTTTCTTTTCTTTTCTTTTCTTTTTTTTTTTTTTTTTTTTTTTTTTTTTTTCTGCCTTTTTAAAGCTTTATGTTCTCCTTTGCTTTATGTGTAATACTCCTTCCCTCACTAATGGAAGGCTGATGAATACTAAAATGGGGCTTGTTTCAGCCTTTGAGATATGCCTGTTCAGTCACTGATGTCAAGACAGCAGCAGTGTCCCTTGCTACTTAATTGTCATCCTTAGACAATAGTAAATGACCACACCAAATCGAGTGCAGTATTCTGCTTTAGTAAGCAAAGTGAAAGCATATCCTGTTAAATCTTTCTAGCAATCTTCCCATCTCTCTATTTTATTTTTTTTTCCAGAAACCACTGAGTCAGAGACTCCAAAATATTTTTTGTGCTTGCTTTTATTACAGCTCACGGTACTTAATAATTCATTAGTAAAACACCCTAGAACTAGACTATCATTTATCTCATTTATCTGGTTCTTACAAAAAAAAAAAAAAGTAAAAAAGTTACAGATAAGCAATACTAGAAGCACTCAGGGCTGCTTCATCCAAGGAGGGTTTAAAGGGGCCATGGAAGTGCAGAGACAGCAGTGATTAAATCTTTGCACAAGTGGGATGGTAGAAAAACAAGAATACTTTCCTACTGGGTAAGGAGTCTTGACAGTTCTTTCAATTTGTTTCTGAATGTTGGTAAGACTTTGGGAAATGGATCCAATCCTATCTCTGTCGAGTAGAATGTACCAAGAAAGTCTGTCAGGTGTATAACTGCTCATTTGAAAATTGCTTTTGGATAGCTCTTTGACTTCAGATGAAAATAACTTCATACATATTAAGTAGCACCACCATCATCATAAAACCATGCATATTCAGATAAGGCTTGTTCACTTTTGCGCTACTCATGAACATAGGAAAGGTAAGAAATTAGGAGTGATTTCAGAAATCTTAACTCACTTCAAGAAAAGTGCATTTTACTACCATTATATACTTTTTTTTTTCTTTTCAAAAACAACAACAACAAAAAATGCTGCCTTCTTAACATTGTTTACCTTAATTGGAATCAAATACTGCACACCGTCATGAGAATAAATTTCTAACTGTAAAGGAAATCAACTATGTGAAGTCTATGCTTACCAGGTTAAAAATTTGCATCTCTTTATGGATGTTGTCACTCAATCTACAGTACCTGAGACCAAAACAGTTCAGGCCTTGTTTTGAAAATAAAGTGGTCCTATTCCTTCAGGAACCAGCCTTCCACACCCAATGTGCCTCAATGTTCTTCTCAACTCTTGTGCTACCTTCTCAGTAACATTGGAACAACAACAACAGCAAAAAAAAAAAAAAGGTTATTTTTCATCTGTATCACTTCCTGGTGCAATTTCTTTGTTAGTATACAAATGCCTGGGCCAAGAGGTGGGGATGAACTGGAAATTGGAGTGGGAACTTAATTTTCAAAAGCAGGATCACTTTGTGTCCATGTAAAGTGTTAATTTGTAGCACAATGAATCTGCCTAACTCTGTGACCATGTTTGACTCCATATGTGAACCATTTACACACTGTAATCTAACAAGCAGCTGTCTCACTGTGGTGGTTTCACACAGAGCATAGCTGCCCATCAATCACCATTCTCTCACTTCCCCTCCTCCTCCTCAAGAAAAAAAGAAAAAAAATTGTTTGGGGAGAAAATATGACGAAAAAAGGTTCAAGGGCTAAGGCCTGGGAGATTGCTCACCAATTACCTTCATGGGCAAAACAGATTCAGCATAGGGAGATTAATATAATTTACTGCCTATTACTAACAGACTAAAGCAGTGAGAAACTAAAATTTAACTAAAAACACATTCTTCCTCTTTCATCGTCTCTACCTCCTTTGATCAGCACAGGGGAATAGGGAATAGGGGGTTGAAGTCAGTGCATAATGCTTCATCTCTGCTTCTCCTTGATCTTCACTTTCCCTGCTCCATTGTGGAGTCTCTCCCATGGGATGCCATCCTTCCTAAACTGATTCAAGATGGGCTTCTCACAGGCAGCAGTTTTTCAATAATTGTTCCAATATGGTTTTGTATCATATGGTCAATTCTTCAGGAACAGACTGATTCAGTGTGCAGGTTCACAGGCTGCAGGTCCAGTCCAGAGTCTGCTTCTGTGGGGGCTCTCTGTGGGCTGCAGCCTCTTTCAGGCCACATCCACCTGCTCCAACATGAGCTCTTCATGGGCTGCAGCATGGAGATCTGCTCCATAATGGTCCTCTCCACAGGCTGCAGGGAACTTGTGCTGCATGGGTGTGGTCTGGAGTGATCTTTGCAGCTTTTCAGAACTTAAAAGGGACATACAAAAAAATTGAGAGCAAATCTTTGCTCAATCAGATAATGACAGGACAAGGGGGGAATGGTTTTAAACTAAAAGAGGGGAGATTAGAGATTAGGAGGAAATTCTTCACTCAGAGTGTGGTGAGGCACGGGAACAGGTTGCCCGGAGAGGCTGTGGATGCCCCGTTTGTGGAGGTGTGTTCAAGACCAGCTTAGAGGGAGCCCTGGGAAACTGACGCCACTGGGTGGCGTCGCTACCTATGGCAGGGGGGGTGGAACTAGATCTTTAAAGTCCTTTCCCACCTGAGCCACTCTAAGATTCCATAATTATTTGATATATGCCATTTTACATTGGTTGTATCTAGATTTCTACAGGAAAACACGATAATTTAACTTAAAACCAGATACAGAGTAATGATCTAGACAATCCAATACTTCAATTTACTATGAAAAATTCTAAGTGTCCCTTACATCTTAGCAAGGTCAAATAGCATATATTTTGAAATTCCCAAGAATACACTGTCAGTAAGAGAGATGTGAGTTATTTTGCTTTAGAAAGAGTAATTGCATCTTATTTGAAATTTCTCTTTGCGAACTGAGAAAATATTTTGTATGAACATGCCAGTGGTGGGTCAAATGTTAAAACTGCACAGCTTTTCTTAGAAGTGCATTCCTACACAGAGAGAACAGATCTGAATACTTTGGATTTTTTTCCTTTTGTCAAGGCAGAAGTGGAGTACATTTTCTTTACAGCAGTTGAGACATCCTGCTATGCTCTCAAACACCTTAACATTAATGCACATCTTCATGTTAACAAATAATAAGGTAGTTGCGTAATTATATGCTCTTTGGAAAAAAAAAAAAAAAAAAAAAAAAAGTGATCCTAATTCAGACTATCACAATAGCTCTCTGAATGAGAGCAGTAAGCCTAAAATGTAATGACAACTACTGCCTTCTATTAGAAATAGCAAATAGTAATCACTTTCCAGTATACTTACCAAAATGCATGGGTTCATTCAAAACTAATAATCATTTCAAATTCAATTAGTCTAATACTCTTGCATAATCTTTTTGTAAAAAGCAAGCTCCAAATATGTAGGAAGAGAAATTATCAATTTGGTTTTCAAAAATAACTAAATTAAACCATAACTGAGAATAAAAGATATATTTAATGCATTCTTAGGAATACTAATATATATTTCACATTGTCATCCATTAGGAATGCATGACCATTCCTAATGCATGACAATGTGAAATATATATTTGTACTGGGTCTGCTTGGAATAGAGTTAACTTTCCCTGCAACAGCCCATACAGTGCTGTGTTCTGCAGCACCAGTTCTGGGAGGGAGCTTCTACCATTCTATACAGTTTAACTAGTCTTAACAGCTGTTATAACAATTTAGAGTAAAGTATGTGCTGGAATTGAAGACAACCACATCAAAGCAGCCTAGAGAATCATTCCAGTTTTTTACACACTGAGTATAAACTATTTGATTTAAAATGAACAATAGCAAAACAAGAGACTGAAAAATTGTAAGTGTCCTAAACATAAATGTTAGAAAACTCATGTATTTTCAGAAACTCTCTGAATGTTTAACTGAACTTCCATATACTGGAAAAATTGTCTCAAAATGAAATTGCTACTTTTTTTTCACCAATGAGTATCTCAAATCCTAACTTTTCATTTAGATAAAAAGGAATGTTTCATTAGATCTCATTTCAGTTTTTTGTTCTGTTGAGAAAAAAAAAAGTTGAGAAAAATAGTTTCCTTAAACTATTAATATTCTGTCAATTTCACTTCCAAAATGATAAAATAAATAAATAAAATAAAATAAAATCAATCATCTTTCTTGAAATTATGAAATGTCAGAATAAGGCCTTGACACCAGACAGAAAAAGACTGAAAGGTATCTGTGTAATTTTTCACAGTATTTAATGAAAATGTCCTGTTAAGATTTTCTCAAATAAAAGACCTGGAATAACTGAAATATCACAATGACTGAGTGGAAGCTTATGGAAAGTTAGCACTTCAAGAAGAATTCCTAGACATTTCTGCTGGATAACCCTGGACTATCAATTTTAAATATATTCTTGTTCATTGTTTTTCCTAGAAACAGAAATTATTTTGTTATACAATTAGGTGTGCTGAAGGAGAATAGTTTTGTTGTTGTTTTAAATCAGTAGGTATAATAGTCATGTAAAGCAACAAAATGTTTAAGAAATGATTCTATACTACTACTATCCAAATCAACCAATATGTTTTTAGTAATTTTACAAATCAGGCGCTATTTGTTTTACAGAATAACAAATAAATAAATAAATAAAAATCAAGAGTCTGGTTTTAGTTTTAGGACTGTACTCATTTGTACAGTTTATAAATTAAAATGTCATGAACTAAACCTGAAGCTATATTCTAAGGGGATATAAAATATAACCACTGTAAATCTAATTAACAAATTGTTGTTAATTAAGATTTCCAAATCTATTTTTCCCAGCATATGGGGGGGATAATTTTACATAACTGAATACATCAGTCTAATTTGGGGAATATAAATGACAATCTAAAAAAAGAATGTACTCTCAATCTGCTTCTCCACATGAGAAATTATTGAACTAGCATTGCAATTTTTTGTTTTGTAAATAGATAATATGAGAATTTCCACTTATAAAGTAATCTTGTTATATCATTTCAGTATAGACAAAGCCTTTTTCAAAAAAAAAAAAAAGGTCATTGTTTGAAGCTCATGACTGAATACATAAAATGCATTCAAATATAATAAAATGCACATTTAGCTATTCAGATGGTTCATATTGTCAATATGTCATTGGTGTTACTAATTATTATTGTAATTTATTGTTTTAATTTTTTTTTAGTTGACAGTTAGCTCAAAAGATTTCAGTTTAACAGACTGAGAAATAAATTGCAATTCAGTAGTAGTCTAATTCAGGTAATTAACTATGTAGGTGGCAGTATGAATTAACAAATTATAAAAGACTATTCAGTAAAGCTAAAATTCAGAGTATAAAATTCTACTATGCACTGACATAATAAGGAATATATTTTATACGCATCAGTTATAGAAATTGAGTTTTGTTTTCAAAACAATATAGCCTAATATGCCATATTTTCTTATAAAATTTGAATTAATGTAGTTTACTGGGTTTGTGTTTTGGTTAGTTTTTTTATTTTAATTAAAAAATTAGAAAATAAGGCTCTACTGACAAGGGCTAGCCAATTGCTTGTTATCAAATGCATCTACCTATTTTGCATATCTCTCATAATGAGATATGTAAACCAGTTAGGAACTTAAGATTTTCCTGGAAAGCATCAATGTTATTTATGGTTTTGTGTACCTCCCCTTCTTTGTGAACTGATAATATATTTAAACCAATACAACACACAAGGATTTTTGATATTCACATCTCTTCAGAGGAGTGTGATGTTGGTGCCATAAAACTACCAGGCCAGAAAAACACAGAATGCATCAGTTACTGCATTTTTTTTTTTTTTCCAAATGAAGTGAGTCTGATCTTGAAAGAGTTTGTATACTGCTATTTCTTCTCCTTGTATTATGCAATGCAGTTACACTGAGATCAGGAATTGCAGACGCCAGCCTAGAAAAAATATTCTTGCTACTTCAAAGTCAATAAACAAATAGAAATTAGCTACAAATAGAACATAGCATATATACAACTAAAATAAAGACAAAAAGTGTTATGGCTACCCAGGGTGTTGTATCTAAGATCAGGATGAAAATGTGGACATTTGTACACTCATTTTCATAAGTGCAATACTGACAATATCCCCACCGTATTATAAAATGTGACTACATATATAGCTCTCCATGCAGAAACTCCTCTAGAGAGAACTGTGACCAACAGGTGTAAACCAGCTCTTTCCCCAGCTCTGTGCTGAAAAGACACCATTCACCTTCTGACATCCTGTAATTCCCTGAAGGTTCCACCAATCCTTACCATCACAACAGCCCTTTCCAATCTGTCTTAAAATATACATTTTTTAATATGGTTAAAAATTAATATGGTTAATATGGTTAGAATGGATAGATCAGCAAACAAGTAGCTGAACAAGTCTACAGTGCCTTTCATATCAACATTCCACTCTTGGAATATATTTTGAAATTATTTTACAGATGCAGTTAGAATATGAATATACATCATATATATCAATATGTGCAACAGTAACAACTGTCTGCCCTCTCCCCCTTTTTTAGCTTTAAAAAAGCTTGATATATTAAGAAAGGCAAAAGTCACAAAAGTTATCCTTCCACATTTTCCTTCCCTTGTTTTTTACCAAATTAAAATTTTAGTGTGTAGCTTACCATATTGTAGGTGGTTCAGAACCTTCTACTTCCAAATAATCATATTTTTCTTCCATTTGGAAATCTGTAAATATGAGTGAGATAGTATCCCCAGGCTCTGCCACAATTGTCCATGTGCAATCTGCATTATTATGATACTCATTAGGAAAGTTGGGGCTTGATATGATACCACTGGATCCTCTCATAGTTCCTCCACAAGCGTCCTCAGCTGTGAAAAACAAAACAAAACAAAACAAAACTTAAATGTCATTAAAATCACCCTTCTCGTTGAAAAAATAATGTTGCTATCTTTTAGGTGACCAATTATTTCATTTTTTTAACAAGTTGTACTTGAAATACTTGAAACTTCAGTGTTAATGAGTAGTTCCTTTAGTTTTTAATTACTTCAAATTATTTTAGTCAGCACATATTTTTATAACCTACTTTTTATTATTTTTATTAGCATTGTTCCACTCATTTTACAATATCATGCAAAAATTTAATGAGTTCTTTTGCTCTAACCAAAAATGTTGTCACAAAATAAATTGAGTTTAACCCATATTACACACAGTCTACACATGATGTGCAGCAGCCACATCATACTGAAAGAAGCATGAGAATCCTATCCAATTTACGCTACTTGTATTATTGTAATTGTATTTTTGTGACTCGTTAGAGATGATTAAGTACTTTTCTTCAATAATCTTTTCAAACTCTCAAACAGCTGATCAGTTTTCAAAAGAAAGCCATTCCTGGAAGATTTCCCAAATGTCAGACGCAAGACAATTTCACAATTTCACCATAAAAATGTTTACATCAGAGTAATTTCTTTTCTTTTCTTTTCTTTTCTTTTCTTTTCTTTTCTTTTCTTTTCTTTTCTTTTCTTTTCTTTTCTTTTCTTTTCTTTTCTTTTCTTTTCTTTTCTTTTCTTTTCTTTCCTTTCCTTTCCTTTCCTTTCCTTTCCTTTCCTTTCCTTTCCTTTCCTTTCCTTTCCTTTCCTTTCCTTTCCTTTCCTTTCCTTTCCTTTCCTTTCCTTTCCTTTCCTTTCCTTTCCTTTCCTTTCCTTTCCTTTCCTTTCCTTTCCTTTCCTTTCCTTTCCTTTTCTTTTCTTTTGTCTCTCTTTTTTTTTTTTTTTTTTTTTTATTCATAATTTCTTTCAAATGCAACCATTGAAATACTTTTTTTGTTTGTTTGTTTGTTTTTCTTTTCAAAATAAGTTTCCAAGTTTCCATTTTCTAATGTACAATCTTATGTTGGAAAAACTTCATTCTTTACTAAGGTAAGAGAAAATGACTGAATTGTTGTGTATTTTCTAGTTTACAGGTATAATATGCCTAATAATTCAAAAATTGTTTTTGAGGATATCATATCAAAAATATTTCTGTGAGTTAATAAAATTGATCCTGAATGTGGTGTTTTTAGATAACTTATATGGAAAAACCTTTTTACTGGATGGAAATACCATATCCCACTTTTTATCTCACTTATTCTGTTTATTAGCCAAATGTCTGAGACATACATGTACCTGAAAAGCAATTCTTGCTTCTGCTTAATTAGAACGTTAACACAAATAAAATGTGCCCTGAAACCTGAAATAAACAGCCAATATTGCTGAAAAATTAACAAGGATTTTTTTTTTTTTTTTTTTTTTTTTTTTTTTCAAGGAGTATAGCATCACAGAACAAAAGCTATAAAGAATTCTGACTGATCGATCCTAAGGAAGAAAAATTTAAATAAATGTAACAGACCTCTTAATTATAGTAATTTTTAGGAGTTTAAAACAGCAGGCTTTGTCCCTTAAAAGTTTTGTTAGATTATTATGTATACGCATAGACCACCTAAAGTAAAAACACTTCTTGGGTTTAATCTTATTACTTAACCAGTGCATTTAGAATGCAATAAGTAAACAAAACTGAGGAGCCTCAACACATTACATGATCAGTTTCCTTACTGTGAAAGGAATAAAACTAAAACAGTATATGAAAGGTAATAATGAAGTTTGGGTTTTATGCATTGAGGAGCATCAGGAGAATAATTTTTAATTATTAGTTCTCAAAAGGAAAATTTCCATTAAAACAATGTGGAAAATACTTTCTAAATTACTTTGAAGGACCTTTATAGTTACATTTAATATTTATTTACATGTTTTATCATCTGCTGTTTTGAAAATGTTCTTAAAGATAAATTTTTTTAGCTAAATGAATTAAGCTTATGTAATCTGGGAAGACAAACAGTAATATGTGGAATAATTTTTCAATACATATAACAAGTTCAAAGCAGGAGATTAGGAGTATCATGCAACACTAGAGATTTTGGAATAGCTTTCCCTCAGACTCAAAAACAGAAATACTTTTGAAAAATGTTGAACTACAGAACTCATTATTTTTGCTTTTCACAAATGAGTTATGGAGAAACCTAGCCTAGTTCCCAGTAATATAAAAGCTGTTCATTAAAAACATTGCTCTACTATATTAATAGTTAAGAGAATAAATAGAGAGCGTGTTTAAAAATAGAGGCTGTCAATGATCAAGTCTGCTATTTCTGAGCTCAGAAATCTCTGCTTAGGGATTTTTGCCAAAATGTAATTTTGTCACCATCAACAAGCCTTGAGAAAACATCACATATTTTGGTCTGATTCGTGTAGCAAAGTGATTAAAGTGATACTAATATTTAAATGTTCTTAATGTAACTAAAAGCATACCATATATGTTCTTAGCCTTTGTAATGCAAGTATTAGCCCAATAACCAACAGAATTATTTTGCTGGGTTCATTTATCACTTCATCTATAGTATAATTTATATATTTTTCAGTTGGTTGGTTGTTTAGTTGGTTAGTTGGTTGTTTGTTGTTTGTTTTTGTTTTATTTTGTTTTGTTTTGGTACTAGTCTTGTAGTCAGATCCTCAAAGGCTAAGGGAAAGCCTGTCTGGGAAAGGGCTAAATAACATCAATGTTTATTAAACATCATGAAAATGTTTGGTACCTTAGACTGTGAAGTCACTGGAAAAGATAACAGGCCTTCAAGAAGGCTGAGAAACACTGAACAGGAGTTGACTTCAACAGGAGTTTACTTCAGAGTGCATAAAACACTTACAAATAAAATTAATTTAATAACTGTTTCTATAGAGTCTTCTTTTAGCAGCTGTATCTCTATACTCAATATTCTATATTTCTATCACATTCAAACAGCAGAATTGTTTAGATGTCAGCTCTGACATAACAAATAAAAGAATAACTAGTAAGAGAGAAAATATTTATGAAGACTAACTTGTATCACTAGGTGACAAGTTTAATGACAATATATGAACAAGGGAGAAAGAGGAGAAAGATAAACTTTGCAGTAATTTCTGTACTCAGAATCCATATTTCTCTATTTCTTTACCTTGCCACAGCTTTCTGAATTACCTCTGTCAAACTACTGAGATGCAAATCCTCAAATATACTTAAGTATCTACCATTACAATCACTGCAATCAAAATGTAGTACCTAAACAGCAGCTAAGCAACTAAAGGCCTTGAAAGAACTGCATACTATTTCTTTTAATTTCCAGTTACCAAACATGGAGGAGAATAGGAATGATACAAAGGCGTGATGACAAGACAATACTTGGGTAAGACTTGGTACAGTCTGAAATTATGCAGTTCCAAATACATAGCAAATATGGATGGCATTTAAAGAAAAAATACTCTTTTAAAATACCTACTCCCTATTTTCAAAAAGCAAATTAAATTTATTTTATCACATATTCAGAAAATTTATCTAGCCGTCAAACTTGCAAATTTGATACAAAGGCATAAATGCAAAAAGTATGCACTCTGCCAAGATGTCACTTTTGCAAACATACTTCTCTGATCTTAACCATATGCTGCAAGGGGAAGATTTTTCAAAGTGATATGCAAGTGGGGACTTGGCTTAGAAAAGCTTTTTGAGGTATTAAGAATTCAGATGAAGATCTCTATTTGAATATGCATGAGGGTTCATAAGGAGAGGGAGTATCTCTGCTATTATGATGTGAGTGATGATTATGAGAGTATAAAGGTTTAGAAGGGTTTTCTTCAGCTTTTTCTGGGCATACACAGGTTTCTAATTTTATACAAAAATACATGCTATTTTTTATTTTCTTATTAAATGCCATGAAAAGGAAGAAAGATTTGTGTAATTTCTGGTAAAAAATAATTTTGTAAAATTTTGTTTTCTAAACACATGAACATCTTCCTTGTTTGCTGTTCATTATTCCTTTTTTCATATTGAATTTTGAAAATATTTTTCTCTAGTTAGTCCTCTCTTATTTAAACTTTATTTTCTGCTTATTCACCTAGGTTTTGGTACTATTAACAGTAAAATTACATGAACATTGAACTGTAATTTTCAAGAAGACAGATTATCAAAGACAGGCAATGCTATGAGTGATTTATAGACCATGCAAATTCACTGATTTCAGTGACAGTTCAATGAGATTGCATTATTAATCAAATTGTAATTTGGCACACAATGCATCCTGTCATCTGATCTATCTAGATATTTATAGTGCATTGAGCAGTTGAACTTAAGTGTATAACTCAACTTCATGGAGTAATTGACGTCTGTTATTTAGTCTTAAGAATAATGTAAGAAACAGTGTATCAGCTTGCCTAGTTAAAACAATGATTTTATAGCAGCTAATAAAAGTTATGAGCAAGCAGAGACACTTTAGAAGGAATCCATCAAGAAAAGCTGAGATGACCTGTAGCAATTATTCTGTACTATGATCTTAGCCACACACACTCTATGGATTCATGGGACACTACTCACTTAGTGTAGTTCAGGTACAACTCCAGACGTAATGTGGTCTGCTCATCTAAATTTTAGGAAGGCTTATGTCAGGCAAATTGGATGAGCAGCCTAAAGCAGTCAGCATTCTACTGTCCCCTTTTAATCATGTAACAGTAATTAGTTCTTTTAAATATACACATTAATAACTACCTTGTCAAAGGTCACAAAATATCTTTAAATTAAAAGCAATCAATTCTTTGAGAAACTCCAATGATTTTGCAAATAATTAGTATAGGCGAACAGGTAACACTAACTATGTATCTTATCAATATGTATAAATACCTTAAAGGAGGCTGCAAAGACAATGGAGCCAGGCTCTTTTCAGTGGACCCCAGTGCCAAGGCAAGAGGTAATGGGAACAAACTAGAACACAAGAAGTTCTGGAAGCATTTCTCCACAGTACATGATGGTACATGATGGAGGACTGAAATGGATTGCCCAGAGACATTGTGGTCTCCCTCCTTGGAGACCTACAAAAGCCACATGGACACAGTCCTGGGAAACTTGTTCTAGGTGTTTCTTGCTTAAGCAGGGGGTCTCTAGGCCCTCTCTAGATGAGAATGTCTCTAGAAGTCCTTTCCAACCTTAACCATTCTGTGATTCAGTGTTTTCAAATATATATATATATTTTTTTTCTTTTGTAAGGTCAACTAAGATTAATATGTCAAATTCTACTGTAATATTAAAACTCACCACAGCTACTGTTTATTGTTTTATTAGCATAAAATATTACCACAACTCCTGTTTACTGTTTTATTAGCATAAAATATTTCTGATCTTTTAAAGGAAAATTATCAGAATGAAGAACTTATGTAACCTGCTATGTGAAAAACTTAGTCAGTTTTAAAGTCTGCTGTATAGTTATCTGTGAAATTTGAAAATAAATTCAATAATAAATGACATAGATCAACACAAAAATATTTGTAAGGAGCTCCATAGGCAATGTCATTTTCTAGCAGATTTCTCTCTGTTAAAGAATACTACTTTGCACACACTAGCTTTCCCTGTAAATTATCTTCAGAATAGCCTGATGGTGTTCAGAAATGTAAATGAAATAATTACTAAACATTCTTTGAGTGAAAATCTTTAAGGATAGTTTTGATGATTTGTCATTAATGACTTACATAAAATTGATCCTTCTTTTGAAGAAAGGGACATAAAACATCTCTTAAGGACAATGAAGATTTGTTTGCTTTGGCTTAGTGCTGTGACTTGTAAAACTCACAGGGATTTTAGATCCCAAATAAACCCAGGAATAAAATAAAATGACATGATTCACATCCTCAAATCCTTCATTTTGCACTTCTATGTTCAGTATAACTGTACAATTTATACAGATTTGACAGCCAGCAAAAAAAAATCAAATAATAGCTTCTGCAGCTAAAAAGGTGAGGAGCTTAAACTGTGCTCTTGCAGAAGTTAAATGGAATAAATTACCTCCTAAATTGCCTCTTCTGAGACAGAATCACAAAAATGAGTGATGCTATTGAGAAAACACTACCAACACCAACACAATTGTTTGAGCAGCCTCTGTTCAGACACAAGTGGAAAAGGGCAACAGCTGCCTTGGGTGGGTGACAGCACTGGAGACCCATAAAGGGGAACAGCTGATACAATGAAAAGTATAATAATCTACACCCCTTTGCGTGGCCCCTGGAAGAACCCATGCTGGAGCAAAGGAGAAGCATGGGAAACAAGGATCAGGAAAAAATGGAAACCAGCAGATGCTAACCCCCATCCTCCTTGCCAGTGGTTCTGAGTGTGAGATGGGGCAGTACTCAGCAGCACTCAGCAAGGCAAGAGTGGAGACTGTAAAGGGGCAGGAGGAGTCTGGAGTGAAGTTGAAGCAGGTAAAGGGGGATGAAAGGTGTTATCTGTAAGGAATTTAATGCAATAAGTTTTGTTTCCTTTTGTTTTGCAACACCTGAATAAATAATTAAAGAATTATGTTAACAGTTAATAGATTGCATTTCAGTGAGATTATCAGAAACAGGGGTGTTGGCCTACAGCTGTATATCCTCTTGTGAGTGTTCTTCATCTGAGTAACACTGTGCTGAAGAGTTTCCAATTGGAAAAGCATACATTTTCTAGTAACACGGCAGAATGATCACAGATGATTATGCTAATGTGTAAAATAGGAATGTGACCATTACCTAAAAATGTAAAGCAGTACTTGTTTTATTTATCTGATGGCAATGTACTGTGCAAAACATATTAATTTCTGTTCTGATAAAATGAGGTGGGGAGGAAGGCTGTTTGACTCATCCTGGTTTCAGCACCTAGTGCCATTAACATCAGCTGAGGGGAGGAAGAGATGGCTCTCCCCTTGGCACCCACTGGCCAAGTGGTACCCTCTTGGATGAGGAGTGCAGTGGGCAGGATGTGAAAGACCCATCTAGAAAGTAGCCTTCATGAAAGCAGATGAAGATAGTGATCTAGGAATGAGCAGCACACATCCACACCACAGCATGGAAAATAGAAACTTTCCTGTGTTCTGAGATGTTTGCTGCAATCTAAGGAAATGCAGAACATTGCTGAAATCAGAGCAAGATGAAGGGAAGGTTGAATTTCATAGTCATCCTGGAAGGGAGAGGTCTGTCCTCCAATCCTCCTCTTATGGTTCGGCTAGTTTCTGTGTAGCACAATGTAACAATTCCTGCTCTGGGCACCCCTCCCAAAAATATATTGATAAACTAAAGTGAATTCAGCAAAGAATCACCAGGACTGTCAGGACTGGAGCACAGATGAGGCTCAGGAAATAGGTCTGGTACAGTCCAGAGAAGAGGCAGCTTCAGGGGATGATAACACCAGCTCCCAGTGTCTACAGGGAAACAACAGAGGTGCTCTCTTTTCAGTGATGCACAGAGACCAAGAAACAATGGGAGTAAACTGAAGAGGGATTCACACCAGGTAAATGTAAAAACTTGTTATGATAAGAACAAGAAAGAAGTTGAACAGAAAAGTCTGTCCATACAATTTCTGAAATTCAAATGTTGACCAAGCTCATAATACTTCTACTTTAAAAGACTGATTCAAAATGTATTATTGATTCATCTTCACCTAAAGTTCCTTCTTGCCATCTCAAAACTATACTTCCAAAAAGAAACATATATTTATATAAATATTTAAATATTCCAACTTCTGAATTCTATTTTGCAAATATTACCAAGTTGGCTACATTAGGAAAAAAATGAATAAGTGATTTTTGATAAAATCTAACAAAATATAGATATTTTGTGAATGTTTTAATTAAATAGTAACATAAAATCAAAATTGGAATTTCAATAGAGTAGTGGACTTCTATATTTCTCTTGATTTGTATCATAAACATCACTAAAATATATTTTATTATTGGGTACATCAAGTTGCTAACACTATGGTTTTAAATTAATTTATTAATAGTACTTAATTAGAATTTTGAAAAATTTATAGTTACATAAAAAAATCAATTCAAAATTAAGTTGACAGGTGCCTCTTAGAAAATAATCTAATTTCTCAAAAATCTCTGGATACATAATAGAATTATTTGACAAAACTGTATGATGGACACATTTTAACCTTGAATAAGTTGTCACCTGACAAACAACTCTTAAATGTCAAGAGCTGTTTTTATACAACTTCCCTCAAAAAGGGAGCAAATCTTAAAGCATCAATAGCACATACATGAGAGGATTTGTCCACAGAAAGTATCTCCTTTTCTGTAGTGGCTTACTGGAGAAACCTAGTACAACTATGTTCACACCTGCATACATTTTGGTGAACTAAGTCCAAGACTCTGAAAAGATGGTAGAATGGTAGAATGTGTCTTCTTTTTGTACATGATAACTTGCTTGTCCTAAGACATTTAAGAATAACGTCTTATATACCCACAATTTGGATGTGTCAAGACCTGAGTAGTAGGTACAGTATCTTAGTATCTTTCCCTCCCCTCCCTTCCTTTTTTTTATTTTATTTTATTTTTTTTTTAATCTAATCTACAACCAAATCGTTAAGATGGGACCAAACCCTTATTTAATTCCTTGACACTGAAATTTGTGAGTTGGAAGATTTATTTGCAGACTTATTTCTTTGTAGACATAGCATGCTCAAGCCATTGAATAACAATTCCAAGCACATTACTATTCTTTCTTTTACTGAAACACGAAGATCCAGACTGTGGTGGTGACAGACTCAACACACAGACTAATAATGTTTAGACTATTAGGATTTATATCAAGCTAACAGAAAATTCTTGGCTTTAGTTAGATGTAAGGTGTGCTTCCTCTTTACCTGTAAACAATATTTCAAGTTTCCAAAATGTTTATACCTTTAAGATACTACAGTAAATGATGTTTATTATACTTACAATAGTATAAACTTTTAAAGATCTCATTCATAAGAATTATGCTATTTGAGGAGCTGAATCAAATAGAAAATATGTTTATACATATAGTAAAGAAAATATATATTTAAAGTTTCAAAAATTTTGCGTTGGTTGGGTGGAACATCTGATCTTTGACTACATAGAAGAAGGCTATGGAAAAGATAGGGTTAAACTTTTTCCATGGTGCACAGGAAAAGGACAAGAGACATATTGAAAGGATATTCTATTTAGATATGAGGAAAAAAATATCACTGCTACAGAGGCTAACCATAGTACTGGGTTACCCTTAGAGACATGTGGAACTTTCATCCTTGGAGATTTTCAAAACTGAACTGCACAAAGCCCCAACCAAACATTTCTGTCTTTAGTTTTGAGAGGTTTGTTGGATTTGGTAACATCCAGGGTCCCAAAAGAAGTTGTCCTATAATTTTTATGATAGCTTACATATAGGAAAGAACAACAAGAACAACAAAAACAAAAAAATAAGCAAACAAAAAATAAATGTGAGTTGTCTGAATTATCCTATTATTATTATTACTGTTATTATTGTTATTATTATTTATCTCCCTGCATATATACTGCACTGTTTAGTGCAGGAAGGAAAAAAAATACTTCCATTTGTTTTATTTCAGCTCTCTGGACGCAGCATTTAAAGTTTTTGTTTGTTTTCTCAGAACAAGTGCATTGACTTTAAATTTCACACCATCTAATGGAGAAGGTATCGCAATGTAAACATATTAAATAATTTTTATCTTTACTATAAACATTGTGGAATGAGACCACTTGAATCTCTTTTTAAATACAGCACCATACAATCAACCCTTATTAATTTCTTCTATTAGTAACTTAGCATTCAATATGCTTACTGGGAAAAGAATCTATAATACTTTTCATTGTCTAGTCCTTTGACCCTTCTAACCTCATGACAAACAAATTATAAGAAACATGCAACTTGAAATAATGTACTTTATAAACTGAAGAAAAATGCAAGTATAGATCTAAAATAGTTACAGGTCTATAAACACCTAAACAACAGGGTGTATCCTTGTTGGGCACCATACAATGCAGGAAACATGATTTTTGTTGCGCATTTGTGTTCTCTTTACTTCTAAAATTTTTTAGGTACCTAAAAAAACCTGCCTTTTATCCCAGCTTAAAATGGCTAAGGATGACAAAATGTTTTCAAGATTTCAGAGTCAAGATTTCTGTACTTGCTTAATTATGCACAGACCTTAAAATTCAGCACTCCTGAATGTGATCTGTGACTAGTGCTTCACCAAAAGAGAGGAGCAGGACTTAACCTCTTCAGAAGATATTTTCTCAGCCAACTTATGATGACTGATCTGACAGCTCTTTTATCTTGTTTGCCAAAATTTATCAAACTTAATTTAAGTCTGCTTGCATTTGAAAAGTTCACAGACACATTCAAATTTGGAAAACTAAAATCAGAACATGAAGAGAAAGATTTTTATACCACAGAAGTATTTAGAAATAAAAGTTTCAATAATTTGCTTGAGGGATGTATGAAGAAGTTTTTGAAGTAGAAGTTAATTACATCTCCTTCCTGTTGTCTAAATGCCTCTGCTACTTATGTTGCGTCCTGCCTCCAGATGGTTTCTTGTTTTCTTGTTACACTCAAAGTATTCCCAGGGACAAAAAGGAATATTATATATATATGCAGACACTTTTTTTTTTTTTGTCTTATTAATGATTTAATGAGAAAATAGTCCAAATTACCTAATAAATGCAGAGAAACTTTGTTAAAAAACTGTTAAAGATGTTGTACGTTACTGTTTTATTACTATAGTGCCTGTACAGTGATGTTTGCAGCATGGCAAACAAACAGGAATAAGTACAGGTCTGCATGCCCTTATAGAGCTATGTGATCTCAAGGGGGTCACAGAATTGTTGTGAGTAGCTCACACAACTGGAGAAACTGAAATGGAATACTGGATATACTTTTATGAAGGACAGACCAGGACAGACCTGAACTTGTTATGAAGGAACAGCAGTTACTACTCCACAACATGGAACACTGCCTAGCAAACAGACAATGAGACAAATGAAAGCTAGAGGCTAGATTAGAGGCTAGACCAATGCGGGTGATGAGGTGATAGGTGGGAACTGTAGTTGATTACCATATAAGAAGGTAGAAGTAGATACAGAAATGCAGAAGGCAATTGTCTGCCTTCTTAACACAACTGTAAGTAGCTCATATTTACAGGCCGTGGTCCGCTTGGGGTCTTGAACTGCCCTGAGATCTCCTGGAGGGAGGATTCATAGCAAATCAAAAGCAATCCACAAATTTTCTACAGTGCCTTGATGAAAAATTCCAAACACAGATGTGTAATGCCTTCTACAGCTTTATCAGCAGAAAAAGGAGACAAGAGCATTCTGTTAATGGTGCAGGGGACTTTGTGAAAAATGGACATGGAAAAGGCCAAAGTACTCCAAAGTATTTTTTTATTTTTTTATTTTTTTCCCCTTGGTGAGACTTGCCTTCAGGAATCCCAGACCAGAGACAAAACCCAAAGCAAGCAAGAATTAATTTTAATGGTAAAGGGTTAGGCGATTAGGCTAGGAAACACGTAAATAAACTGGACATACATAATTTATCAGGATCTGATGGAATCCACCCACAAGCCAGTAAGTGTCACCGTAAGCCACTGTCAATTATACTTGAAATGTGGAGGTGACTGGAGGAAGTTCCTGAGGACTGGAAAAAAACAAATGTATCTCCTATCTTCAAGAAAGGCAAGAAGGGGGATATGGAATGCTACAAGCTGGTCAGCCTCACCTTGATCACTGGAAAGGCAATAGCACCAAACCTTTTGGAGACCATTTTGATATGCATGAAGCACAAAAAAAATGTGACTGGAAGTAGTCTGCCTTGATTTGTTAAGGAGAAATGCTGAGACAATTAGCCATCTACAAATATATTACTGGCTTGGTGGATGTGGGTAGAGCCATGGATATTATCTTCTCTTCAGCATGGCTTTCAACAATGTCTTTCATAACATCTTCATAAACAAACTGGTAAAATATGAACTAGATAAAGTGACAGCAAAGTGTATTAAAAAATGGCTGAACTCCCAGGCTCAAAGTGTGGTGAAGTGTATGAAGTGGTATAAGGTTCAGTTGGAGGCCAGTTACCTTGCATCTAGAGTAATGCATCCATTTTTGGGCTCCCTGATAAAAGAGACATATGAACATACTGGAAAGACTCCAGTGAAAGGCCGCAAAGGTGATTAAGGGACATAGCAGGAGAATTGAGAGAGATGGGGCTGTTCATCCAGGAGAAGAGATGGCTCAAAGGGATCTTATCAAAGTATGTGGATAAATATTTGATGGTGGAGTGAGTAAAGATGGAGCTAGACTATTCTCAGTCATATTAAGTGAAAGGACAAGAGGAAATTGGGCACAAGTTGAAATACAAGAAATTCAGTTTAAAGAGTTTTTATTTGGTTGGTTATTTTTCATTTTCTTTGTATGTTTGAACACATGAACAGGTTGTACAGGGACACTGTGGAATCTCTGTCCTTTCAGATACTCAAAATCCTACTGGAAATGGTCCTGAGCACCCTGCTGTAGGTAGTCCTGCTTTAAGCAAGGGGTTGGACAAGTTTTTACACAGAGATGCCTTCAGTAATTCTGGTTCTGTGATTCCATGACATGGAAGTACCATGCCCTAAACTTGATCGAGAGCTTAGTACAGTGCAAACAGACTGTATCAAACCATGGCAACAGGATAACATGAACAAGAATTGAATGTAACAAGCCTTGGTACTGGCCACAGATCAACAGCTGTCAGAACAGTATCAGAAACTTGTGGAAAAATATATACTGTTATTGTGGACTGATCTGATTGGCTACAAAGAACCTCCAATGCAGAGATCTGATAGGAACGTTTGAACAGAGGCATACAAAATCATAGAAAAGCAAAGTGCCCTCAGTGGAACTAGTATGTGTTGAAGTCAAGTTGCTCTACCAACACTGAGAGTGACTGGAGTGAGCATTACCTTCCTTAGGCTGTACTGACATCTGCACTGGAGCAGTAATTACAATGTCTGTCAGTGTGCACAAGATAAGAGCTTTCCCCTGACACATCATATTCCTCCCTTCTACTTTAAAAAAAAAAAATAATAATAAAATAAAAAAAAATATATATATATATATTTCCAAGTTGCAGTTTGGTATTTCTTGCAAACCTACATGCCTGCCCACCCACCCCCCACTTCCACCCCTGCCTACAATCATCATACCATCTCTTTATATTAAAATCTGTGCATTTTGTCCACTGTAATCAAAAATGTTATACGTATGTTCTCATATATAAGCCACTTAAGGTTATCCTAAAGATCCACTTAAGGTTATCCTAAAGATCCATTCTTTTAGAGCCATTAGGGCCACTGATATATATCGTTCTTATTTCATACATCATTTACTCAACAGGTAGTAATGCCATATTCAGATCCATTCTATGGTTCTGAGTTTTGGATTCACCATATGAATCCAAAGCATAAAAGATCTGTGCCCAAAATCATTACAGAATTTTTGCTGGAAAATTACAGTGCATGCATAATAGTCAATCTAAAATCCCAGCTTGGTGTCCATTTTGCTGTTTAACTTCAAATTTAAGAAGTACTTGAATTGTGGTCCAGGAATTTATCTTTTATTTTCACTTGCTTCTTATCAGTTACTAAAAGTTACAAAAATGTCTATTACCAGGATTCAAATACATGGTAAAACATGGAATAATGCTCTTGGAGAGCAGAACTGAGCTTTAAAAATTATATATAATGCTGTTTTCCATTAAGGATGCCTCAGTACTTTTATTGATATTATGGTTCATGGCACTCTATATGTATGAACTGTATGACCACATTTGATATGTGTACTTCTCAGACTGAAATAGAGGTGAGCTGAAGAGCAAGTAACTGCCTAGAGAGGTCTTGGAATTAAAACTCTGAAATCCCTGATGTCAGACCTTATACTAAATGCCATTCCTGTGAGAATATGGAAAGGAATTCTGAAAATGCCTCTCTTGATTACAATATTCATCCTTTATTCCCCTACTCATCCTTGAATAGGGTATGTGCTACAAATGCTGGTAATACATGTTCTTTTAAGCATTGATGGGTAGACATATCTCAGGCTTTGTTTTGCACATATTAAATAAAAATGAGCTTGAGAGATTGCTTCCATAAAAATGTCAAATTCCAAACTTTCACTGACCTACCACAGGTGTGGTGGGTTAATCCCTGCTGTCAGGTTAGCCCCCACACAGTTGCCCACTCAGTCACTTCCCAGTGGGGTGGGGGAAAGGATTGGAAGGGAGGTAGCAAGGAAACTTCTGGGTCAAGATAAAGACAAGTTAAGAAGTGAAGGAAAAACAAAAACAAAAACAAAAAACAAAAAAAAAAAAAAAAACAAAACAATAAAAACAAACAATGCAAAAGCAATCACACACTACCAGTAGACATATGCTCAGTCATTCTCTGAACAATAGCTACTTTGGAAAAACTTCTGCAGTTTTAATGCACTGAATGACATTATATGAAAGGGGGTATCTGTTTGGTCTCTATAGAGACAGCTGTCCCAGCTGTGTCTCCTCCCAGTCATTTGCCCACTCTTAGCCTACTTGCTGTGGGGACAGAGTGAGAAACAGAGATGGAGGCCTTGGCACTGCAAGCACTGTTCTGTTAAAATGTCAATAAGTTATCAACTCTGTTTTGATCACAAATCTGAAACAACACTGCACATACAGCTATAAAGAAAATGCAACTAAATGCAATATATTGGATAAGAAGTTTTTTATTTCCAGCTCACATTGAGTTTAGTTTGAATTGAAGGCATAAAGTACTCTATTGAAAAAATAAAATGTTTCAAAATACAAGACATTAAATGATCCCATTTTATAAAGCCTTGTGAACTGTCCTGTTTTCCATTAAGTTTAAAACCTCTTCAGAGCATTCAAAAAGCTGAACACATATTGGTAAATTCAAAAGTATAAATACATATTGCTGCTGCTAAAGTGCTCTCCTGATAAGCATAATTAAAATCAGAATTTACAATATCTGGCTATCTTATGTGATAATCCATCACTCTTTATTTGTAGCATGTTTAAAATGAAATAAATGAAACACAAAAATACAATGGAATCATGCTATTGAAGTGTCTGAATTAAATAAATATCAAAAGGCACTGAGTATGAACATCTTACTTCAATGCCAGTAACTTCACACCAGGTAGGACATCAGTGCTGAGGCTAGGATTCTCCCCCCCAACTTTTTTTTTTTTTTTTTTTTTTTTTTTTTTTTTTTATCTCCCACTCCTGTAGCTAAAGCAGAGGTCTGTGACTCCTATACATTAAAACTGCTTCACTGCTTCAATCAGGTAATCAGGATTTAATTAATATTAGCTTATTTTGAACTCCAATATAAGTTTCCTAAAGCAACGTAACTAGTTTAACAGTGTAACTGATAGTTCTCACGCATTTTGCAAATGCCACAGAAAGACACAATACATAAGCATTCTGTCAGCAATCTGATCACCACAGGGGCAAAGATGCTTAGAACTGCACATAAGAAGCACCCAAGAAAAACTATTGCAAGATAAGCACAAGGAACTACAAACTGATGTCCCAGCCATTACACAAGAACGACTGGCAAGGATATCACTTCAAGACTAGCAACTTTGTATATGTAATGACACTAATTAATAATATGAAAGAACTGTTTGCACAAAGTATCTTGTTAATCTATGGGTTTAGTAAAAAATAGTTTAAAAGTTTAAAACTAGCTTCATTTGTCAGTTTTCCAAACGTTCCTCTGACAATAGCCTCCAACTCCCTACTATCAACATGCGGACATATATTCCATCTCGATACTCCTCATCCAATACTTGTCATATCATAATGCTTAAAAAGATGATGGGATGGTGTGTGTATTGATGGACCAATTTTGCAATTCCATCTGGACTGATGGCATTGGCATTATACAGGATTTATTAAAGAAAGATTTTTACTCATTAGATTAATTTAGAGGTACATGAGGAAAATGACCTAGGTCAGCACACTCAATTTAAAAAGATAAAATGTAAAATAAAATGTGTTTTAACATCAATGCTGACACAATGTGAATACCATGTCCCTATCTGGATATCTTCAGTGCAGAAACAGCAAAGAAAATCAAAAATAAGGAGCAGACTGGCTGAGAAAAGAAATCACACAATTCATTGGCCATTGGCTGTTGGAGTATTTGCATTCAGTGACAATTCCCAAAGCACATATGTAATGCAGTAATAAAATGCATAACATGCTGTTTCCATCATGTTGTCAGTGTAACAGTTAGAATCAAAGAAAAACACATTCCTTATAGAAAAACACTTTCCAACACAGACTACCTGAAAGTTAAATAATTCAACGACAGCATAAATTATTGTCATATAAATTAAACATTATACTTAGAAGAACAGAGTACATATGATTAACATAACCCAAGAGAAGCCAAGGACTACATTACTGAAACTTGATGCTGAATTTATTATACACATATAAATATAAGTTTCAGCTTGGCTTCTTCCCACTTTATTTAATCAGATTTTACCATAAAGATATTTTATCATAAAGAAATTTTGAAAAACACTGATAAAATTTTCATGAAGATAGGCAGCTGGATAGAGTTAAATAACTGCTTCCATTGCAGAAAATACTGTAGTGTGTATACAATAGTACTGTAGTGTAATACTGTAGTGTAATAGTACTGTAGTGTGAATACAATCATATTATTAGGCACTGAAAATCCAGAGAACATTTTCCCATCACAGAAGCCCCATCACGCCAAAACTTTTTTTTGGTGCCTTGAGGTGAGGCTTCCTGGCTTGTAGTTCCCTAGGTCCTCCTTTTGGCCCTTCCTAAAAACAGGATGTGACATTTTGAAACCACCATAGAAAAATACTTTTTTTTTTTTTTTTTTTTTTTAACATAAAACAAACAAACAAACAAACAACTTTTTAGAGGACTAGTCCTGTGGCTGAATATGTAATTTTCTAACTCTACAGTCTAAATTTTGAAAAATCCTTGATATTTACAACTTATAACTTTTTTTCCCCTCATATTCCAAACTACTTTGTTTTTGTAAATGGTTATATTTCTCAGTCTACAATTATTTCAACTAAATGATTATTATTTTTCAACCATGTTCTAATTTATTCCTATCCATTCTCTGATTTAGGAATTTCATATGCTTCTGCAGAAATTATTAAAAACAAAGATTAAAATGTTACACTTTTAAAAAGTTAGAGCTTGTGAAATATTGTAACTGCAGTTCTCAGCCTGTGGCACACCACTAAACAACCTCAGAAATGGAATTACAGTCTCAGCAAAACACACACACAAATAGGAAGTCATTGATAGAACAAGTGCCTGAAAAAAAATGTCTTTTTCTAATATATCTATATAATACTCGGTACTCTTGTTTTATCTTTGGGAATATTATTTGAAGGACACAGATCAAAAAAAAAAAAAAAAGTGTAAGAACACTGTTAGGCTTTCCTAACATTTCAAATTTTGTAACATTTTCTCATTATATCGAGGTAGGTTTATGAGCTTTTTCTTGCTGGATTCTTTTAAGTTTACTTTATTTGAACAGAATATGCTGTAATAAATAAATTGTTACAGGGCTCTCTGATGGCATTAGACTAATTTCCATTTAATAAATTAGTATATGGACAAACAGGATTTTATCTTTTTTTCTCATGCCGCACTGAAAATCTTTAACTGAATTTGGCAAAGTGGAATGTGCCATTTTTGTCAGAACATACTAAAGTAGTTATAGCAAATGAAAACCATCAGTCTCTTGATATGATCATATGTTGTTTGACAGGAAAAAGAAAAGAGAGAAAATCTAGATATACAGCTCCTAACCAAAAGTATTTTTTTTAAATAGATTCATATACACACAAAGCAAAACACAACCATCTGTCACTCAGGATTATTTTTTTAATATTATTTCCAGTTGTAGGTATATATATCCTTTTACAAACCTTCTCCATTTCCTTATCTGTGCCTCAGCTTTGGTCCTTTCTCCTTTGGTCCCTTCTTCTTTGGTCTTTTTATCAATAATCAGTATATTTTTTTATATATTGTTTTATTTTATGTCCATCTTTGTGGGCTTTGGTTTTTTATTATTATTATTTATTTATTTATTTTCTATTAACAGGTCAAAATTGTTCCATTTCTCATAATCTTCTTGCCTACTGTCTCTTGTCTTCCCTCATGCTGTTCCTTATTAATGGACTGGTATTTTGAGACAGATTTTCTAGCATTTCCTTTCTCTTTGTGTTTGCAGAATACTTTTAACATGTCAAACTAGACATCTCAGCTAGCTTTTGATTAACATTTCTCTATATACACATTAGATGTCTGTATTTCTGCTAGTGCTCTCTTCATAATCAATTATGAGAAATAAGCACTTTTAAGGTGAACCACATCTGATTTAGAAGTCGAGTATTGGAAAGACATAGGCATACTGGACTGAATCAAGCAGAGTGCTGTCAAGATGATTTGGGGGCTGGGGCATAATATGAGGAGAAGCTGAAAGAACTGTGTCTGTCCAGGCTGGAGAAGGGAAGTTTTGGTGTGAGATCTTATTGTTGTCTTCAACTACCTAATAGGAAGGTACAGAGAAAATGGAGCCACTTTATTCTAATAGGTGCAAAGTGAAAATGAACATAAGTGAAAGAAACAACGAACACAACCTGGAACATGGAAAATTCAGATTCAATATAAGGAAAAAAACTCCACGAGGCAGGTCAGAGGCCCAGAGATGTTCTGTAATCTCCATCCTTGGAGATATTCAAAACATAACCAGATGTGGTCCTAAGCAACCTTCTGTAGTTGATCTTTTTCTGAGCTGAAGATTGGACTAAAAACCTCCAAAAGTCTCTTCTAACCTACAATGTCATGATTTTATAATTTATTTTAGCAGTGAATATTAGACAGACTAGGAGTGCTTTATTCTCTCTTGTGGCCTTAAAAGTAGTCCAGACAGCTAATCAACATACAGACTTCTGTACTTAAGGTATTTATATTTGTTAAAGAAATGTAATCCTCCATATCCTGTGTATTACAAATCCAATTAAACACCACTCTGATGTATAGCTTAATTTAAGTTGATCTCACAGGAAGCTTTGCAACTCCTAGGTCATTAAGCAGACCTCCTAACTTCTAAACAATTTGAGAACTATCATAAAATGAATTAGAAACATGGTGGCGGTGATGTGAATTAGTCACATAATCTAATCGTAAATTATCATGATAAGTCATGCTTTAGAAGTGCAAAAAGCCAGACATACAAAAACAAAGAACAAAAAACACCACAGACTTCCTTAAACTCTTATTTTTTCATAAATCCTGTAATAGAGTATGATGTTTCCATTATTAAGATAACACAGTTTGATTTTCACTAAAAAGGTAGATTTAATGATTTATATACTGCTATCTTGTTGAATGAATCTTTCATTAAAATGCCCTCCAAGATTAATAATACGTTTTGCAAATACGATTTCTCTATAGTTGCCATCAAACATCTTAATTGAGTATGTGTAGTTCAGAGCCCAGAAGAGATGTTTACATGCAAACACTTCAGTCAATGGAAAGAAACACTTTGACTCAAAGTACTCTTTAATAACTATGAAAATTCAGAGATGGCATAAGCAAGTTAGTAAGCTGATTTAAGTCATATGCCATGAAAGTGATCATGTATTTCATCTTTTTTATCTTCTGTTTCTCTTTTAGAGTCACACAAAAAAGTAAATATGGAAACATAGCTGTCACTTTTCCTCCTTCAACCACAGCCTTTGTTCGTTTTTTTTTTTTTTTTTTTTTTTTTGTTTTGTTTTGTTTTGTTTTGTTTTGTTTTGTTTTCTTACATATAGCTTAATTTTCCTTTCAATCACTGCCATAGTTTTTAGTGGGAGCAATACTATGTCATGAAGAAATAATCCACACAATATATTTAGGCATGATTTAAAACTCATAAAACTTTTACTTATCATCATTTATAAATTTGACTCAATTCTCTCAATTTTCAAGAATTTCTTTGCAAATGCTGAATCTGACAAGGCTAATGAGCATGGTAGTGATAAGAACTATGAAATGACTACTTTGACATCAATCCACAAGGAAATGCATTTAACACACTGACAAATTTTTAAAACTTTTCTAGAAAGTGTTCTAAACTTTAATTCAACATTAATTCATAACCTGGCTCAGAGTTTACAAATCTAAATGTAAGCTTGGAAATTTACTGAACAGTACGGAAATAGCACTGAAAAAGTTTAATAAACATTTAGTTCATGTGTCCAGAATGAAATTGTATCTAGGAACCAAGAATCTGAACATTTTGAAAACGCATTGGCTTATTGGAAAATAATAATAATAAATATATAAAAAATAAAATAAAATTAGAGGCGGCAGGGGAGAAATAACAGAAACAAACAAACAAAAAAATATATCCAGTACAATGAAGATGACAACTATGTTTTAAATAACAATAATGAAAAATAAATCATCACTGGATTTTGAATTTTGGTCCATGGAATAATGACTTTACTTCTTAAGAAGTCAACTGAGTAAAGGGAATCTATGTCCTACACTGTATGCACGATACAAACTAGCTAAATAGATGGAATGGGGATGCGGATGGGGAGGGTGGAAACTGGAGAAAGACAAGACATCTTGGAAGTTTTAATAGCATTGTTTCATGAAAGCATTACCCTTGTGCTGGAAGGAACTCATTACCCTTGTGCTGAAAAGAACTGGGGAACTGGTGATACTAGTGATATACAGCAGAACTTCCTCATCATCTAACAACAACTTATTTTATATTTCTAAGTACAACTCGTCATTTAAAATTGCAGTTATATTTTCAAAGTACACAGAATACTTTTCATAAAGAAAAGAAAATTAAAATAACTTACGAATATATTACAGAAAAAGACAAAATAATGTTGACTTCCAGCATTTCTATAGTTGCACCTAGTTTATAATTAATTTCCATGATAAATAAATAAATAATACAGATATAAAGTAATGCAAATCCAGATAAGCAATACAATGCATGATATTTCAAATAAACCTGAAAACAAACAAACAAATAAAAACAGAAAAGAGAAAACTAAATCTACTTGAGCTGAGTTGAACCCAGCCACCTAACAGATCAAGAAACTCTGTCAAGAAGCTCTGTACAAACGTAACATTTCTTTTTATATAGAAACTCCACAAGAATACTCACATTTTAATGCATTTATCTACATATTTAGTAGGAGGGATCATCTGTATATGCACATAGGTGTAGCCAAAATGTCAGACTTTTTTCCATGTATGAAAAACTCCCCATTATACACAGTGGACCTAGAACTGCTAACAGTGGAGCTGAGAACTGAATCAAAGCATATATCAACTCTTCAGGCACTTGCAAATTGTTTCCACACTTATGCCTTAACATGGGATTGCCTTGCTTTCTTTGGGGCAGCCTTTGCTTCAGTGTTATTGTTTGATGGACTTTCATACTTCCTTTCATTAGCAAGCTCTCTGCAAAACACTCTTTTTCTTTTGTTGTTGATGTTGTTTTGTTTTGTTTTCTGATTCTACAAAAGGCTTCACTTTGCACAGTTCTAATTCACTTGTTCATAAATACTATAAACTATTTTCTGAAAATTTTCATCTATAGTATTACAAAATGTAGTTCACCAAGGTATGTTGCTGCTGGAGGGAGCTGTTAAGAGACCATGAAAATTATGTGTTGACTGTTTACCGACCTGCTAGAAGTGTCTGTGACTTAATCAGTTCATTTATCTTCATTTGCTATTTTAGTTTGTTTTAGTATGAACCTGAAATTGTAGTTTAACAACATGAAATCTTCGGAGGTAGCTATGACAAATGTTAAACTTAGACGTGAACAGTTTGTCTTCAGAACTCCCTAAATAAATAGCTGGGGGAAGGGGAACACGGCTCAAAAGAAAAATGTATTTTTGTTCCACAGTTCCATCTTCTTTCCTCAATTTACAATTTGTATGATAGGCATCATTAACTTAAATAAATTTATTTGTTTGTTTTTAATGAATAAATATGTATCTTCATTTTTTACATATTTTTCTATGTGTGTTAAATTGATGCATTAACTGAAAGCCCTTATACAACAGAGATGCCTGAACACTGTCCAGAAATGAGCTCATTCTGTTAATATTCTGGGATTTGCTGACAAGTTTCAAGCTCTTGTTCAGAATGTATCTAAATAATGATGAAAAAGTTCATTACCAGCAACTTTGCTATGTAGACTGTGGGTCTTTCTGACACTTATGCAAAGTTGGAACAACAACTATGAAGGAAGACAGATCTTTAGAAAAATTGAAAGAGTGCAATACTGCGGATGACAGAAGGAGAGCTTTTAGTGTAATTGTTTGTGCAAATTTAGAAAGCATCTCAACTGGACTTACTATGTTCTCACCCAGCTGGGAAATAGTTGAAGTTTTTTACTGCATAGAGTTAGAAAATTGGAATCTGGTACAGTATGTCTGGCCAGTCTGTATTATATTGGAGATTTATAGATTGTAATCAATAAACACGGTAGTAATTTGGGAGTTTGGCTAGATTAGTAGTAATCCTGGAGTTTGGCTAGATCCTGGAGACTGGAGATTTGTGATTTACCACAGGGCTTTTATTTCATGGGCAATATAGGAACATAAAAGCTTGCTCATTTACCTGTAATTCAGCATTTAATTCATAATAATTCTGAAACAAACAAACAAACAAAAAAAACTCTAATCAAGACAGCATTCTAGCATTCTCAACCCAGGACACTATTTTAAAAGGGGGCAAAAATTAAAAGAGCCCTCATAAACCAGTTAGGTGAATAACTGGACACATTTGCCCCCAAGAGAGCAGAATAAAATATGCTGTAACTTTAAGTTCTGATCAATGAATCACAGAAATTCTTATCCTCTATTTGCTTAATTGGTTTCCAACATTCCATACCTGCTGGAAATAAATCTTGCTGTGAGACATGGGCATGTATTCCTTAATATCTTCTGAAATCTTTACTGTTTGCATCCTGCCATGTTGACTTCATCAGAAAGGATACAGTTCCTCATTAGAGTCAATTGGAGACTTCCCTGAGCTGTTAAAGAACATTTTACCCACACTCACTTCATTTTATTTTATCCTCACACTGACCCTGGGTAACCCTTCCTGTGTGACCCTCTGTTCCTGAGCCACAAGCCAGCCCTTCCTGTATCCCCAAGAGCAGCTCCATAACTCCAAGCTGCGCCTTCACACAGATGCCACCACTCCATCTTCTCTGCCTGTTTCTCCTGAGTAATTTGTATCCACCCATAACCAAACTCTATCTCTGTGAGCTGCCTCGCTGTCTTGTGGTGTGCCGGTTTTACTCAGCTGGACAGCTGAGTTCTACCACAACCAATCTCTCACTCCCCCTCCTCAAAGGGAAAGAGGGAGAAAATATGATGGAAGGGGCTCAAGGGTTGAGACAAGGACGGGGAGATCACTCAACAATTATAATCACCGGCAAAACAGACTCAGCATAGGGAGATTAATAAAATTTAGTGTCTACTATTAAAAAACCAGAGCAGTGAGAAACTAAAAACAAACTAAAAATGCCTCTCCTCCCCCCCATCCACCCTCTTTTACGTCCTCTACCCAAGTGGCACAGGGGAACGGAAAATGGGGGCTGTGGTCAGTCCCTAACACTTCATCTCTGCTGCTTTTTTGTGGTCACTCTCTTCCCTTGCTCCAACATGGGCTCCCTCCCAAGGGATGCAGTCTAAGGCACATGAATGTATGCATGTCCACAGAACATGAGGAGATACAGCCGAGGGTTTGAGGGAACCGGCAGAAGAAGGTGCTAAGCTATTCATTATATTTGAAACATCATGGTAGTCTAGTGAAGTTCCCAGTGACTAGAAAAAGGTGACACATAATCCCCATTTTTAAAAAGGGAAAACAGGAATATCTGGGGAGCTACAGGCCAGCCAGTTACACCTCTGTGCCACAAAGTTAATCAGAGGGCTGGAGCACCTCTCCTATGAAGAGATGCTGAGAGAACTGTGGATGTTCAGCCTGCAGAAAAGAAGGCTGTGGGGACACTTCATTGCAGCTTTTCCATACTTAAAGGGGTCTTATAAAAAAGTTGCTCTGTTAGATAATGACAGGACAAGAGGGAATGGTTTTAAATGAACAGAGGAGAGATTTAGATTAGATGTTAGGAGGAAATTCTTCACTCAGAGGGTGGTGAGGCACTGGAACAGGTTGCCCAGAGAAGTTGTGGATGCCCCATCCCTGGAAGTGTTCAAGGCCAGGCTGGCTGGGGCTTTGAGCAACCTGGTGTAGTGGCAGGGGGGTTGGAACTAGATAGTCTTTAAGGTTGCTTCCAACCCAAGACATTCTGTGATTCCATAATTTAAGAATGTAGACCAGATCCTCATGAAACCTATGCTAAGGCACGTGGAAAACAGAGAGGTGGTTGGTGACACCCAATGTGGCTTCATTAAAGACAAAGTTAAAATTTGGTGACCTTCTAGGATGAGGTTACTGCATTGATGGAGAAAAGATGAGCAACTGACATCATCTATCTGTACTTGTGTGAAGCATTTGACACTATCCTGCACAACATCCTTGTCTCTAAAATGGAAAGACATGAATTTGATAGATGGGTCCCTCAACTGATAAGGAGTTGGTTGGATGGTTGTACTGAAAGAATTGTGGTCAGTGGCTCAATTTCAAGTAGAAACCAGTGACAAATAGTTTTCCTCAGGGGTCACTACTGGGACTAGTGCTGTTTAACATCTTTGTTGGTAACATGGACAGTGAGATTAAGTGCATCCTCAGCAAGTTTGCCAGTGACACCAAGCCGTGTGGTTGGTTTGACATGCTGGAGAGAAGAGATGCCATACAGAAGGACATTGACTGGCCTGAGAAGTGGGTCCATGTGAGTCATATGAATTTCCACAGGGTCAAGTGCAAGGTCCTGCCCCTGGGGCAGGGCAGTCCCAAATATCAGTATAGGGGGATGAGTGGATTGAGAGCAGCCTTAAGGAGAAGGACTTGAGGGTGTTGATGGATGAAAAGCTGAACATGAGCCAGCAATGTGTGTTTGCAGTCCAGTTGTAGCCTGGGCTGCATCCAAAGAAGTTTGGCCAGGATGTCAAGGGAGGTGATTGTACTCCTCTGCTCTTGTGAGACCCCACCTAGAGTACTGCATTCAGATTTTGGTCCATAGCATAAAAAAGGCATTGACCTGTTAGAACAGGAGGAGAGCTATTAAGATGGTCAGAGGGCTGGAGCTGTCCTGTGAAGACAGCGGAAGGGGTTCAGGTTTTTTAGCCTAAAGGAAAGAAGGCTTTGGAAGACCTCATACTTTCCAATACCTAAGAGTATTGGAAAGGTGGGAAGGGACTTTTTATCAGGGATTGTAGCGATAGAACAAGGAGTACTGGTTTTAAATTAAAAGAGGGTAGATTCAATTTAGATATAAAGAAGAAATTGTTCACTATGAGGGTGTGCTATTAGTGTATATTTGTAAATATTATCGCTTTAAAGACAAGCTATAGATCTGAAATCTGTTTTAGGAATAGGGGCAATGCTGTGTTAATATCTAAACATAGCAGAAACACTTGCCGGTGATGAAAACATGATGATAAATTAAAGCTGAAGAATATGATTCATGTTCCATAATAGAATCAATAACCATTCTTTAGGTTACTGAATGTAGTCTTGAAGAAAGTTAAAATGTCATATCAGAATTTCAACAATTAAATCTTTTGCTCTCAAAAAACAACAAAACAACAACAAACAACTACAGGTGATCAGTTGTATTCTTGGAGTAATATTTGAGGGGCTTAAGGCTTCTTAGAGACTTCTGCCTTCTAGATGTAAGTAACACTGAGGTATATATTAGTGTTTGTAGAGTGTTATTTAAATACTAATATTCTCACAATTTTCATTTATACCTAGGTAAATTCTAATTTTAGGCAGAGATCAAGTTTATCAAATTATAATTTTAATATTCTGGAGAAAAAAAAAAAAAAAAAAAGTATACTAGTCTATTTAAAACCCATTGCTGCCAAAGCTTTTGGATTAAGCACCTTAGTAAATTGTGTTGAACCTGGAATTTACCAGTAATTACTCTCAAAGTATCTCAAATTATTTTACAAAAGTTATTTATGCTATTTGACCATTAGAAAGGATTTATCCATAAATACCACATAGTAAATGAACCCAAACATAATGTAAGAGTGAAGTAATTAGGTAGCATAAGCAGAATTTACTAGCCCAACTGGAATTGTGATAGAGCTATATGTTTAACACTTCTCTTAAAATAGTCTGTAAAGGTTTCCAACAAATAGACTTGGCTATAATTTAGCTTTAAATCTCACATGAAAGACTGGGTTTTGCTTGAATTAATGCTCTAGTATGTAACACTCATCATGTTTCGATGACTACACTGTACATATTACCAAAACAAGCCATTTAAATTTTTGTCAATTATCAGCCTAAAATGGTATTTTACTTTTCCAAGTTACTCCTTCCCACTCAATCATCTCGATCCTTCAAAGTAGTCTTTCCCTTTCAATTGACTGTATAATTCTCACTGTTTTGTTGCTTTCTGTGATAATTTTGCAAAACAATTTCAAAATTCATATGTGAATATTGTCAATGCATCATTTACTTCCATATCCTTTGTCTTTAAGAAATTTTTCTTTTCTTTTTTTTTTTTTTTTTTTTTGAAAACATGAGTTAAAAACAGTGTTTCAAGCTTTTCATTAACCTCTTTCACTAACTTCCACCCACTCACTGTAAGTAGTCCTAATTGCTAGTGTTGAACACAGCAATGGGATCAAGCATTTTGATATTCAATAAATTTTATTTTGTTCAGTGCCAGGATAGAATTCTTGAATTTAAAATCTGGTCTTTTTCTTTTCCTCTTCATTACCTGTATCTTTTTTTTTTTTTTTTTTTTTTAATAAACTTTTGTTCTTAAATTTGATCATATTGGTACTTTTTCCACAAAAGGTAGCACCATAATGTGTTGTTAGTTCTGCCCTTTCCTTACTTTTGTTTGAGCTATGTCTGCAAATGCCCCCTTTGTGAAATAGTTACAAATACTTTCTTCTAAACATAATTTAACTTATTTAGAAACAATTCAGTTCTGCTGCATTCCACAGTCTTAAATATACTGTTTGGAGATGTAACTTAAGAGACCTTTTTTCCAAATGAAGGTTACTGCACTGATTAATAGTCATAAATAAAGTCATTTTTATTCTGGACTGTATAATAGCTGTTCAGGATTAGCCCACCACTGGTGTCAGTTTCTATCTGATTTTAGGGCTGCTGGCATCAGTACTGATACAAATTTACAGGATCACAGAATGGTTGATTTTGGAAAGGACATCTAGTCCATGCAGGATCATTCAGAGTCATTTGCCCAAGACCATGTCCAGACAGCTTTTGAAGAGCTCCAGGTAGTTAGACCTCACAGCCTCTCTGGGCAACCTATGCCAGTGCATCACCCATGCAATAAAATAGTGCTTCCTGAAGTTCAGGTGAAACCTATTCTTTTACAGTCTGTGCATATTTCCTCTTGTCCTGGCACTGTGCACAACTGAAAAGAATCTGGCTTCTTCAGCTTTGCATGCTCCCTTCAAGTATTTATAGACATTGATAATTTTCCCCCTAAGCCTCCTCTTATTCAGGCTAAACAGTCTCTGCTCTCAGCCTTTCCCCATAAGAGAAGTGCTTCAGTCTGTTGATCATCTTGGTAGCCCTCCATAGAACTCTCTCCAGGATGTTCACATCTCTCTAGTACTGGGGTCCCAGAACTGGACACAATACTCCATGTGCAGCCTCACCAATTCTGAGTTGAGTGGAAGGATCACTTCCTAAAATTTGTTTAATCTCATGAGGACTTCAAAAAGCCAAAGTATGCAAATCAGATGAAAGTGTGATTCTGATGTTCTGATGAATATTCTGACCTGGATGTATACATTTCTAATGAAAGGATTAATAAGGAAAGCATTTTCAGATATTTTATATTGCTTCTTAAACTGTTAAACAGTATCCCGATCTTTTGCATCTTTAATCACCCTTTGAACATTTAAATGATGAGGAAAAGAAATATTATTAAAATAAAAATATTTTCTTTTAAAAAATACATGTACTGAATTTGCTTTCTAAAAATTAGCAATTATTTATTTTAGGTTACCATCACTAATATATTAGTACTTCATTGAACACAAGTTTTCACAGGTGAGCAGAATGAGTTGTTACAGTTCTTAACCATCATATGAACTTAGTTAAGTGGTCATCATTGTCATAAATGAACATACACAAGTTTAGCACTTGGATCTAATGTATTAAAACAAATTGGAAAACTCCCTGGTAGTGTTTCTTGGTTAAAACAAGCATATTGTGTTACATCATTTTTATTATTTGTATATTTTTAATGATTTCAATTTAGCATATATGAGCATATATGAGAATATTTTCATTAATAGTGCAGTAAAACTAGTGTATATTCATGATATTGTTAGGAATATATGATAATATTAATATAATAAAATAGGACTGCACCAGTTTCTTGATTCACAGAACATCAACAATGACTTAGAGTAGCTTTTAATAATTCAAAGAAATTTCTCCACTTCTTTGAATAACAATAGAATCGTGAATACAATTTCAAATTAAAATTCATATATGGAATTCTTCTTTGGGCTCAGATGTATTTGTTCACACAAGTATACTGTGTGTTAAAGTGAAATGACCCTGATAATGAGAACCAGATACTATCCTGAGAAAAACACTGATAACATGAGCTGTATGATAGGGTATATGAGCAAGTATGGTAGAGTATACTAGAGCACAACTTTAATACATTTCCTTGAGCCAAAAGTTTAATTCTATTAGTCTTAAAAATTATAGATTTTTAAATATAATTAAAATAAAGAACCCATAAAGATCTGCTATCACAAACATTCAGTACAGCTAAACTCGATGTAACTTTCTTCATGAAAAAAAAAGGTGATTTGAGATATTATTTTGCAGAACTTCTGGGCTCTTCTGGAAAGCACATACCTGAAAACACACTGAATTTCTATTATACTGCTATATCAATGTAAAGGTAGACTTGTTTCATGACATCCCGCCACTCCCTCTCCCCCCCCCCCAAAAAAAAAAAAAATCATCTCTAATTTTAAGGGAGCATCATTGCCATCTGTAGACCATTTGACATTTTTAATGAAGCAACAATAAGAGCACTGGCATTAATAAGCCAGTCTCAAAAGGGACCTGTGGAACTATCTCTGAAAAACAGCTCAGTCATTAGTGTTCATGTTATGTCCATATCTTCTATACATATATATAATTCCACAAAAGAAGCACATAGCTTTTCTTTTTTTTACTTTCTTTAAATAAACATGTTTTTAATCCATCTCACCTGGCTATGTGGGGTCTTTTTCCAAGAATAAGTGGTGACAACTGTTTGTATACAGGAAATGACTTCAGATAAAACTGCTTGTTCCCTGTGAGTTGTAATTTATTCCTGCCTTTAAGTTAGCACACCTTATTTTCTCCTGTATATATTCCACTAGTTTATGTACAATTCCACTAGTTTATGTACAGTCTGACATCAAGTACAGTACTTTGACTTTGTCTCCTGCTTTGTTCTTTACACACCATACAAAGCTAGCTTGCAACAAACATGCAGAGGCAGAAGCAGCTTGTTTACTGTCTATATTACTCATTTCTATTTGCTACACTGTCATAAAATCATTTACCAAAATGCAACCAAATTTATCTATCTGTGAAGTATCTATATTGTTATATGAATACTTATTGGTAGGTTAGTTAAGTTTAAATTTATTTATTTATTTATTTATTTATTTCAAAATTCCTATTATTGACCATAATAAGCACATATATTCCTCCAGGAAAAAATATTTTGGAGAGTATACAAGATATATAAGTAAACTTTTATGTTGTTTGAAGATGCTCTCTGTAACCTAAAACCTACCTCATGTATGAAATATACATATACATGTATACATTGTATATATGTATATATGTATACCATATATGTATACATATATATATATATACTCATGAATCTGTGTAGTCACAGAAATACATCAGTGATTTGCAAATAACAATTTTTCCTCTCCATTGGGTTCTTCACACAAGAAATGGCAAACTATTTCAATATTGAGCTGAATATTCTAATATTCACATTTGAATGTGAATATTATGTTAGATAACTTGAAAATATATAAATATATAAAAAACAGTTCATTGTGAACAAATCCATTAAAGAAGGAGAAATGAAGATTACATCTGTAAAGTTAAGTAGAAATAAACATACCTTTATATGTACATATATATATAAGTGAAATGGGGATTATAGAGTTATGGAACTTGTAGTAACAAACACTTTAACCTGTCTTGACGAAATGTAAAAACAAACAAACAAACAAACAAACAAATCCTCTTACAATCAGAAAAGTAGAAATGTATTATGTTAATGTAAAAAAAAAAAAAAAAGTAACTATATCCAAAACACTTTCTGTCCAAAAACAAAAAACAAGTGAATTCAAACTAGTGGATACACAGACTCTTTTGTTAAAATATGCTCTACAACTCTTTGTTAGAGCAGAAAAAATGAAAGTGAAAGTGAAAAGACTAATACTTGTAACCTGAATGATTTTTATCTATTTTATTTATTTATTTATTTATTTTCATGAATAGTAACATTAAGAATATTCTGAACTAATAATTTTAATCTATATTTATAGCCAATGAAACAAATGTAATTTTCTGTGTATGGTGACAGGCATAATTTATGCCATCCTTAAGCAGAAGTCTGAAGTTCTATGAGATGATAACTTTTATTTTAAAATAACATGGATCTATTTATGTCCATTGATAATGAAGGCTATCTTAAACAATCAGATTTGACATAACTACCTAAATAATGGAATCTAAAGTCAGATAGCATGAATACTGTCAACTGTCAGCAAAATAAATGAATAAATAGACACATATATCTGGAAAACATTGCAAAGCAGCAGTAGGAATTTTGGAAAATTCAATTTCCAGCTTACCTAACCTTTGTCATGCTTGCATTTGCTTGTGTGTTTGTTTCTGTTTGTTTTAAAACTAATGCACTAACTTTTTCCACTTCACACGATTGTTCTCACAAGAACAAGACAGCTTCTTAAATATGAAGGAAGAACCTCCCCTTCTCTTCTCCTTTCTATGCTCTTTCATTGAGAGAAGAGCAATGATACTTTAATTCTCCATCATGGAGAATTAAACTGTCCTGTATCCTTGAGAAAGACAGCTTCCAGAAATTCCAAACACTGAGCAGCAATCATGTAAACAGGCCTTGTATATTGTCTATACGTCTTGTTATATGGAATTGAAAGTTCTAACCATGAGCAATGTTCCAATATTTCTATCTGACATCATGACAAAAATTCAAAAATATTTTTTTTTAGTTTAATAGTGATAAATAACTTGCAGCTACACAAGCAACAGTGAAAATATTTTAATAGAATTATAACTAAAATATACATAAAACCTTTGTAATTTTTTTTCAAAAATTTTGAATTCTAAAGGAACAGTTTTAGAATGAAAATTCTTATATGATGATAATTATTTTTACCCTGGAACAAGAAAAGTTTTAAAATTATGAAAGTCAGAATACCCTTTTGTTTTTGTAAGTATTATAATCTTTATAAAATGACAATATTGCATATAAGTGTACACTTATTTATTAACCTCAGTAAATTATTCATACCTTGTTGCATTATTGAGAAATTACAAGCTGCAACATTATCTCAGGAATGGAAAGTAATATGCTAAATCTTTTGTCATGCTTCACTGTTGAAAACAACCTTATCAAATTAATTTGTCAGGGATGAAGACTTTAAAAACTAGTCACAGGTTACGCACAGTATAATTGACCAATTTTGTTTTCTTTTAAATAAGGTGTTTTTGCATTTCTATTAATTCTAATAGAAAATAAAATATATGTATGTATGTCAGAACATGTAATTGGCAGGTGAAAAAATCTGTGCATTTGAACTATCTTCACTGAGAAACAGGATGTGAAATAAAGCAACGGTTAGGCATGTGCACTGATTTTCCAACATGGTACCACAGAGACTAGTAAAGAAAAAAGAAGGCATTTGATGAAGAACATTTTTCTCTTTGAATAAAATTAGGCCCAAAATATGGAACTTAAATAATACAAATATCAGTGTTATGCATCAGATTTAAACCATAAACTTGTTTTAAATGTAATGACCATTGGTAGAGAACAGTAAGACATTTATCAGAGGAACTCTTTACAGATAAGTGTTTAATCAAATAAAGTCTCCATGGCAAACAGAGAGAAAGAGATAAGAAGCTCATTACTGCATAATCACCTTTAGCAACCTCCTGCAGAATTCTGTTTAGATAATTGCATTAGAAAAAATTAGGACATATCTATTAGAATGGAATCACAAAGGTTTCCATACTAAATGTAAAGCTAGATGTTTCCAATATCAAACATAGAGTTACAGTAATTAGTGACATTTTTAATTGAAATTAGACCAAAAATTCCCTAACAGTATGCAGGTGCAATAAGCCTTCAAGCCATTAAGCCTGATGTTAAAATTTAAATCAAAATTTCACGTTGCTACGTGTAATTTCAGTAATTAGTAACCACCACTAATAATGTCCACAGCGTTTATTATTGTTGTTGTTGTTATTATTATTATTATTTTATAATAAAATGATTATTATTTATTATTATCATCATTGTCACCATTTTTATTATTATTATTGTTACTTTATATAATAATAATAATTATTATTATTATTTTCAGGGTTATACTCCTTGGATTCTTCAGTGCTGTTGGTCTAGACTAGGGAGCTGTTTGGTCTGAACCAATGTTGTCCTTCTGCATGACTTTCTATAGTAAATCAAGTCACATCTTCTTTCACATACTGTGAAAAGCGATCTCCGTCAGTCTCTAAATAACATGAAAATTTTGAAACCTAATATAACTTACTTCCTCTTTTTCCAAATCCTTTCCAGTTTATCAACTCTGTTTTTCCCTACAGATGATGATCATGATCAAGAAGAATGTGTACTTTCTATATTCATATATGATAGTCTTCTGCTTACATGTTGGAGTTATTTTTAAGCGCAAGACTACTTTGGGAGCATATTATTCCAAAGTTGCGCTGTGCATTTCCCTTGGAATAAAAATAAAATCTATCAAAAGTTCTCCTGAATGAGATACATCAAAAGAAATTTTATGTAACATTGTGACTGAGGTGATTGATTGACAAGTGGAATCATCAAGTTCAAGTCTGTCATCTTCATTTCAGGGTGAAATTTGAATGTCAACTCATTTCATAATTGGCAGATCAAGAATTTGGACAATGGTGTAAGATGAAGTTCCTTAACCTTCACCTTTCTTACAAATTTAAGTTTTGTCCAAATTCACTTTTCTATCAAATCGTTTATAACCATCTCCTTAAACAAAATTCGTAGTTATGCCTTGATTGTGTATCTTTGTCATTATGAGCCAGCATTTTCTGTCTTGTAGGAATGGAAGAATTAGGAGTTATTAATGATTTTACTAGAAAATTATGTGTAATAACTGCATTTTCTTCAAGATCAGGGATAAGCATAGCTTTACACCAAGAATAAGAAAGAATAGAATGGTATTTCCATATATGATATGCACTTCCCATATCTGGTTAAATTGTTGTGGTACTTATTAATCAGGTTTTAATTCAACAGGTTGTTATTGTTGTTATTTATTAAATCAGAATGCTAATTTCAGATGGAATGTTTTTGTCAACTCTATAAGAGAGAGTCAAATGTTTCAGAGCAATTTTACTGGGATACTTACTGAAAAATTAACAGGTGTGTATAGATATAGATAGATATATATGAGCAAGAGATAAAAATATTCTAAAATATTTTTTTCTTTGATCACAATGTTAAAGTTAGTAATTTAAACAGACATTTTAGGTAATTCAAACTAATACGCATAGTATTATTATTATATATTTGAGAATATCATTGTAGTATTTATCTTACCTCTACAAATAGGAACAGGGAAGTCCCATGATGCAGTATTCACAGAGTTAGCTATGCAAGTAAGCTGAGGATGGCCATCCAAAATATATCCAGTTACACAGCTGTATCGGATTTTGTCCCCAACATCAAATCTTGTACCGTACAAGATACCCTTTGGTGGAATTCCTGGATTGCCACAGGAGCTACTCTGTAATTCTAGAGAATAAATATTTATTATTACTTACAATATTTTTATAAATCAATACTGTGTTGTGCTGAAAAATAAAGAAAATGTAAATTAGCGCAACTTTGGGTAGATAATGTATTTTAATGAATATTTTTCAACTCTTAACATTGAAAAACCTTTTCTTGGTCTATTGAGCATTTGCATATATGTCCACAAATACAAAGCAGAATGTGATTATATGAAAATAAGCACAAAGTTTTCCTTAAACCCCAGCTATAGGCAAGCTCATATATTTTTCTTAATCACTAGCAAAGAATTGCTTACATAGGAAGAACAAACAAAGGAACTTGATGTTTTCATGACTCTTAAGTTGTACAAATGCAGAATAGTAAACAAAGCTGTAATACAGATTTGGAGAATGTCAAATCTAAATCAACCAAATTTCAAAGAAAGAAAAAAAAGTATTCAAGGGCAAACACTGGGAGTTTTTAACAAATCAGCATGATAAGAAAAATGTTAAATGATTTATTAGGTTTTAGATAATGAGACAAAAGTGATGAAATATTGTTGGTAACTGATTTCTAAGCAAAGTATTGGTTAATTTAAATGTATGTAATACCATAGGTCTGTGTTACTTCTGTTCTGATTCAGGGATTTAAATTACTGAGAGTCAAAAATGAGTCACAGTTTTGTCACTGAGCAGATATATTAGAGTTCAGATGGTGCTCGCACTTCAACTGTATATTCTTTTGGCTGTTGTGTGAACTGCTTAACTACAACATTGCACATGCCCATTGTTACTGAAGACCTTTAGTTAATAGACGTAAAAAGATAGATTTTGCAAAAAGTGTGAGTGAAATAATTACCTGGCCTGTGTTCTTCAAAATTTGTGCCAAGTTGTAAATCCTAAGCATTAGGATTTAAAATCCTAATGCTTAAAAGGAAGAGGCAAATCAGGTAAACCTATACTTGGATGCATTGTAAATTTCCCTAATCCACCAAAGAAAGGAAACAAGACAACAGCAGTTGGTTATATATGTATTATCTTACTTCCTTTCCTGTGTTCTATGTAACTAAACTGTTCCTCTGCATCCCTGATGTGCTCAGGAGTATGTGTAAATGCACATACATATATATATGGATTTAAATATAATATGAAAAAAAAAACCAAAACAAACAAAACAGAACAAAAAACTAGAACTGTAACAGTTTGTTTTGATTAAAGAAAAAAAGCAGAAGTGTTTATCAAAATAAGCGGTATGGCTCATAAGATGTATTACATTGTCCAACTTCTCTGCCAAGAACTACCAAGAAATATGATATATTATTATATTTCTGATACCAGACATGAAAATAATTATAAAACAGCTGTTAAAAGGAGTAACCCAGTACAACCATATATGTCTCTGTATGCTATAAATGTCTCTATAAAATTGCTATATATACGTGTATACAAATACCAAGACTTGCAGTAGCAATCATGTTTTCATGTGAATATGAACATAGGAACACTTAAATATGCACATTAGCTATGGTGCTGCTATTATTGTCATTGCTTTCTTTCTCTAACATAATAACATAATAAACTGTATAGAGATGGATTTGATTCTTATTACCTTGCATAAGGATACAACACAGAAGTAAGAAGATAGTGACCTGTCTCATCATGGTCTCTTTAAGGCTCGCCTAAATGTTCTTATTATTGCTTTATCAAGCTGTGTGTTCTGTCCTTAAGATATCTCTTAAATCCTTAAAAAGTGTTTCCAAGGCCATTCAAGTTATTCAGTGTCATCACACAATTTCAAAATGAAGGTTAGAAAATCATCTGTTGATTTTTGGTTATCTTATAAAGTTGTATTTAATTAAGTTGAAAACTTCATCTGTACACAGTGTTTTTATTTTTATTTTTATTTTTATTTTTATTTTTTCTTCTCCAGGAAGACTAAATCTTTCTGTGTTCCTTAGTGGTATGTGAAAAGGCCACAAAAAGATACCCAGTCCTTCAAAATTAAGAATATAAAGACTAGTGTTGTCTTTAACAGTCACTGCCTAAAATTGCTTGCTTTACTCTTACTGTTCAAAAATTACCTAAAGAAGGCAGTGTATTTTTATACTGGGTTTATGCAACGAGCTTTTGGTAGTGGGGTGTTGCGTTAAGGGTATACCCAATTAGCTATTATAAGTCCGGTTGCATTTAGGGTACTGAACTATCATGATTATAGATTCAAAAATAATGTAGCACATTCTCACTCTAATCGCATTGCATGAACTACCATGGCCACATTTAAAGAGTTTGGTTGTGTTCAGTGAGAACTATCACAGACAGATTTAATGAGTAGTGCAATTTATTAAAGCAACAGGTACACAGATTTGTTGGATTGCTGGTGATAAATTCACTGTCTGCAAAACACATTCAAATACCAAGAGTATGAGTAACACAGCCTGCCTATAAAAGGGCTGTGTTAAAGGGCATAAACATGTTAAAGGGTATAAAGTCTCTATAGAGATTTCTAAGTTTCCATGGAGACACCTGTTATAATCAAGTGTTCAAATCTTATCCAAAGGTGTCCCTTAGTTTGCATTTAGTTTCTTGCTGCTATAGTTAGTAATAGGCAATAAATTCTATGAATATCTTATGCTGAGTCTGCTTTTTATGGTAACTGGTAAGTGATCTCCCTGTCTTTATTTCAACCTTTGAGCCATTTTCCATATTATTTTCTCACCCTTTTCCTTTGAGGAAGGGAAGTAAGAGTGTGGTTGTGGTAGAGTTTAGTTGTTGATCAGGGTGAAAACACCACAATTATTATGAAATGATATAATATCTTAAAGCACAAATTAAAAATCAACCTTCTTCTAAAATTAAACTCATTTTCCTGTTACATTACTATATGACTTGTTTTAAAAGAATAATGGGCCTTTTCCATTAACTTTTAATATTATTAAAGTAATTTAGGGAGTACGTCACTACTTCTAGCCCTTCAAGTCATTTTGTTCCTGATTCTAAATAATAAAGTAGATAATAAACTATACAATTTAAAACATATTGCTTCTATGAGTATTTTCACTTTGAACAATTACAAGTACATTCATTTAGAACATATACAAATGCATTAGTTTTCACCAAATAACTGTATTAGTCTTGTCTTTTTTGATAAGTAGAATCCATTTTCATTTCCATATTTCTGAAATCATTTCAATCCTTCCAATGGACCAAACTTCAAGAAATATAATTTGTAAAGACAGGTAATATGTAATTGTAGATCAAATTAGGACAAAAGCTTATGTTTGCTTGTTTTCCACACGCTTCCAGATAAGCATCAGAGATTTATTAAACATTAAAAGTAAGAGGTCTCCAGAAGCTTGGAAAAAATAAGGAGAGTTTATGTAAGTTATGTAAGAGTTTGTTTGTTTGTTTGTTTGTTTGTTTGTTTTAATAAAACAGAATTATTAACACAAAAGTTCTTAGTTTAGAAAATTGACATTTTGAGAAGAATACAGAATTTCCAACTGTCTCGTCTTAAATTCCACTATTTCATTATTCAAGAATTAGCAGGAATAAAGTCTAAATAAATAAATAAATATATCCTCTTTGTGTTCATTGCTCTTTAAAATTTAACTCACAATGAAATCTAATTTTGAAATAATACTCTTAGAATCTTGTTTAATTAGATATAAAAAATATAGTATGATAAACAGTAAATACCAAAGAGAAAAACTCATGCAAAACTACTTCATATAATTATCATTAATTTAATTTAAAAAGTGTATATTAATAAAGTAATTATGATCTACTTTTTATTTAAAAATAAATATTTTATCTATTAGAAAATTATACAAATATTCACATTCATCATGCAAGTATTAGAAATCCAAACAACTTTTCTTTTTGTTGGGACACACAATAACACTGAGAGGAAACCATGTTCACTAGGCATTGCATTTAATTTAGTCCCTTATCACAAATCTGCACATTGTGGGACAAACAAAATCTCATTTACATTGAACTAAAAAAGAATCGGGTTTGCAATTTTTAATAGATACTTTACAACTGTAAAGTACATCTGGATACAGAAGATGTATTCATTTATTTACACCTTTCAAGACTCTGTTTTCATTTAAGGCAACACAGTATATTAAAAATAAGATGCCTACGAGACTGGAAATACTGTAATACTGTTGTATACAGATAGCCTTTCAAAAAGCAATGCATATATATTTTCTTACAAGAGAGAACAGTACTGTATGGAAGTGTCAAGACCAATTTCAAAAGCGTGACATGTAGTTTGTATGTGGGTGTAATGAGTACTATACATCCCAACATACCCAAATACTGGGAAAGAAGACACATTTATAGCAATATGAAGTAGATTGAAATTCAGTTGCCCAAAATTCAATTATATCAGACCTTCTAATGTTTTGTTTGTTTGTTTGTTTGTTTTTAATGGTTTTCAAAAGATTATGTACACTAAAAAAGTAACTTAATAGTTTCTACCCCTGTTGCGAGGACATTTGTTGTCGACGGAAGGAAGACACAGACGCTCAATATGAGTGATCAGTGAACTTCGATTTATTGGATAGCTCAGTCGTCTTTTATCTAATTCAATATAATTAGCTCATACATATTGCAAAAGCTAAGCTCATGATTGGTTAGTGCATTTCTCTATTCTATCAGCTAGTTTCCCACCGAAATAACACAGTTAGTACTTTCCCAGACCACCAATAGATATCATGTTCTTGTACCTGAAACCTCCCTAAAACCTCCCAGAACTTACGTTCCTTCCCAGGCCGCATTTACGTATTTTCTCAGACTTATTTACGTACTTTCTCAGGCTCATTTGAGCTGTGTTCGATACTTTGTTAGCTCGCGGCCTCCTAGCTGTGCAATATTCACATGGCCTACTTCACTTAGCCATTCCTCCACATACCCCATAATATATTTTCTTTCTCAAAATTTATATTTTGCTTATTTTATTATTCATTTATTTATTTATTTATTTTGTTCTCATTCACATTGGTCTGAACATATGTATAATTGTCCTCTAACTATAGATCTTAATGGGACTAGAAGAATTCACTGATCCATATAGAATTAATATTGTCTTCCCAGGTATAAATTGAAAAATACATATACATACCCAGCCAACTTGAATTTACAGACTGAGGGAAGCCCCAAGGAAAGGAAAAAATAGAGTGGGTAATGTTAGTACAGTGAAGGAAAACATGAAAAAGAAAAGATCAATATCAGCCAGTCATATGCTACTTCTTGAGATCAGCAATCATATTTGTACTGGGTCTGGCTGGAATGTTAACTTTCCCGGCAGCAGCCCATACAGTGCTGTACTCTGTACTTGTAGCTGGAACAGCAGTGTTATCACACCAGTGTTGTGTCTACTGCTGAGCAGCAGTGGCACAGCATTGGGCCTTTCTCTAACCCTCCTAGGGGGTGGGCAAAAAGTGAGGAGAGAAACATCACTAGGGCAGCTGACCTAAACCAATCAAAGGGATATTCCATACCATGTGGTGTCACACTCAGCAATAAAAGGTGGAAACAGGAAGAAGAGGGGAGGGGGTGGGCTCTCGTTGAGAAGACGTCGGTCCTCCTCTCGAACACCGGCTGCGTGCATTGAGGCCTTGCTTCAAGGACGTGGTCAATCATCGCTCATTTGTGGGAAGTAGAGAGTAATTTCTTTCCTCTGCACTTCCATATAGCTTTCATTTATTTTGTTTGTTTGTTTTCCTCCCTTTTTCCCCTTTTCCCTTTTACTTCCCCTTAGTTAAATTGTTTAGTTCATGGTAGTCTTTATTTAATTATTATAATTATTTCCCTTTAATTAAATTATCCTTATCTCAACCCGTGAGTTGTTCTTTGCTTTACTTCTCCCCCTCCTCATCTAAAGGAGGGGGAGTGAGAGTGCGGTTGTGGGGTTTAGCTGCCCAGCATGGTAAAACCACCACAATATTAAGAAAGCATTCTTAAAACATCCTGAATATAAGTGCAAGTCCACCAAAGTAAGTTGCTAGGAATTACCTATCCATTTATGCCTTTTAATCTTTCTACAAAACCATGATAGATTAATTTATGACACTCTTCAGATGACTGAGCTCTCATGAATAAATAGATGATTTGCATTCATTTATACCTTTTTGATTTGGTTTGTTTTGGCTTTTGACCTACAATAATATTATTTTCCCATAACTATTTAATCCCACCAAAATTTAGGGTGAATCATTATATTGTATTTGGCAAAAGTACTGAATATAAAATGTGCACATGAAATGTGACAGGAGATGCAGCAGTTCATGGCAGTGAGATACCACTCAGGAAAAAGTGAAAGGTATGTTGCACTAGAGGTATGTTGCTTGAGAACTTTTCTTCATCAACTAAAAAATGCTGCGTGGTCTATAGTATATCAGTTTTTGAGATTCAGTTAAAGCATGCTACAAACCACAAGAATTAAATAGTGCTGAAAAAATGATCTGATTGCAAATATATTAACAGAATACAAGCAATGATAAATTGCACTCAATCTGTCAATAATAGTACATATCATTATGAACATAAAACATCAGTATTCATTACACATATCACACACAGCATTTTCCTTATAACATTCATGCAAAGGATATGGCAGATAAAGGTATTTTTATGTGCCTTCATTTCACTCTCTTCTCATTTTTATAGTAACCAAGCTCTTCATATTTTAATGTGTAGTTTATGAATTCCCACAACATTTGTATTTCACCAGTTGCATCCTGTATCCCAAAGAAGTCTCACTTCTATACCATATGCTACTAAGTAAATTAGTAACAAAGATGATGCATAGATTAGGCAACTGAAATTAATCTAAGCATTAGTAGAAATCTATGCGCTCTACTGGGATTATCACAATCCATCCAGATTTCTATATGTTTTTGAGGTACTTTTTTATTAATAGTAGTAAAAAGCAAAAAGCAAGCAAGCAAGCAAGCAAGCAAGAAAGAAAGAAAGAAAAAGAAAGAAAGAAAGAGAACAGTCTTCCAGAGCTGCTGTGCAGATCTTCAGGGATAACCAAACAGTCTGTTCTGCCTGTTTCTACAAGTGAAGCCTACTGCTAATATTTATGTTATTTATGTTGGTGCTTTTTGAACCCATTGACAACATTCACCAATCCAACAGCAAAGATTTCATGCATGCTATTGTAGGTTTGTTTGCTTGGTTTGTGTTTTTGGTGGGTTTTGTTTATGTTTTCTTCAATTAATAGATACCTACATGGCACTTTAACTATATAAATATTCATGGATCAAAGACTGAAGAAAAAGATATTATTAATAAATGCTCTGTAAGATCTTACATGAGCAATAAAGATGTATAAAAACAGAGTAAATGGGAAAAAAATCCTCTCCTCCAAAAACCAAGTTTCTTCTGTGTTGTAATTAAAAAATAAAACTGATTATTCCTTGATTTCAACAGATTGTTCACCTGAAGATACAAGTTCAGAATGAGTAGTTACCATTCTGAAATTCACTGTTGTTTACAGCAGTAATAGAATTGACTGACAACCAAAACTTCCCTGAATTTCGTTCTTTTTTGTTTTTAATATTGGTCAAAGAGAAGCGACTGTCACATTCTTCTATCTATCTATACATAGGTAGGTAAGAGGAAATCTGAGAAAGATTTCTTCTTTGCCTATAGGAAAACAAGCAAAAAAAAAATTATGTATATATAAAATATATTTATAAAATACATATATTGCTCCTGTTCTCAATTGCTCTTCACTGATAGACAAATATCTTTGCAAATAGTAACCTGACTGAGGGTCTCTACTGTTCACTGAAGATAACACAGTGAAAAAACATTGCATAGTTTCTTACTTATTTTTAAATGAATGGCATATTTTTACGTTTTTCTTCTCTTTGAAATTACCTTCCTGGAAAAAAAAAATAAAAAAAATGGCAGAGGAACTTGATTTACCTGAAATACATTTACTGATTAGTATAGGAGTGTCTTTTAAAACTCCTGAGGGAACTTTAAAGGTAGATTTTGATGATACCAAGTCTGATTTTGGTGATAACTAAGTTGAAACAACCATTGCATTTGACTTATCTGCAAGCAACACATGAATGTTTCTATTTATAGCATTAAAACTATATTTTAGTTTTCTAAGAACATGTCGCTTTAAGCATTAAGTAAATTAGAACTGCATTCATGTAATGTTTCTACAAGTAAAAGAACAAGAACAGCAAAAACAAACAACAACAACAAAGTCTAGGTTATGTGCAGGAAACAAGTGACAACTGCAGTACAGTAGTAACATTGATAATTGTGAGCATGACAAATGGAATGCAAGAAATGGTCCAGGGTTTGCTGTACATTCCCTTTGCATGCAATAGGGAACGTGTGTTCTGAACACACGTTTAAATCAGTTGAAGAAACGGGACAGCACTAGAGAGCTGACAGAGCACAGAGAAAGACAATGGCAGTCAATAATTGTATCATATCAGGGCATAATCCAACACTAAGTGAAATCAACAGAAAATAATGACTGTAAACTTCAGTAGGCATGGATTAAATCTGACATCTTGACAGCAAACACACTTCAGAGGTGTTACCTTAAGAGAATGACAAACAAGTAAATACTGCATATTTAGCTCATACAGAGGTACAGCTTTAAAAGTATTAGCCACCCTTATTTCCCAGATAGAATGGAATCTGGTCAAGGACATCAAGGGCAACTTCTAAAAATACCTCAATGACAAAAGGAAGACTAGGGAAAATATGGGCCTGCTCCTGAAGGAAACAGGAGATCTGATTACCAGGAACAGTAAAAAGGTCAAGGTACTGAATGCCTTCTTTGACTCAGTCTTTACCAGCAATACTAGCCTTCAGGAATCCCAGATCCCTTAGGCCAGACTGAAAGGCTGGAACAAAGATGGTCCCTTTGTTGGAAGAAGAAGTCAGGGAATAGTTGAGCAAACAGGGCATTAGCAAGTCCCTGGGTTCGGGGTGGAGTGGCTGACTCACTGGAGGGCTGTGCAGCCATTCAGAGGGACCTGGACCATCTGGAGAGGTGGGCTGACAAAAATCTCATTACATTCAAGAAGAAGAAGGAGTTCAGTGTCCTGTACATGGGGAGGAACAGCCCCAGGAACCACTATTTCCAGCCTCCCAGCTGGAAAACAGCTCTGAAGAAAAGAACCTAGAAGTACTGGTGGACACCAAATTGAATGCGAGCCAGCAATGTGCCAAATTCTTGGATGCATTAGGAAAAGTATCACCAGCAGGTCAAGAGAGGTGATCCTTGCCCCCTGTTCAGCATTGATGAGGCTGTGCCTGGAGTACTGTGTGTGGTTCTGGCACCCCCAGTATAAGAGAGACATGGACATGGAAAGAATCTAACAGAAAGCTATCAATTATCAAGATTAGCATTTTACTGTACCAGTGATGGAGCATTGGTAAAGGTTTCCCAAAGAGGGTGTAGAGTCTCCCTCCTTGGAAATCTTCAAAAGCCATCTGGATGTGGTCCTGGGCAACCTACTCTAGGTTGGTTGAGTACAAGGGTTGGACCAGAAGACCTTCAGAGGGCTCTTCCTACCATTGTCATTCTCTGATTCCCTGTATAAAGATTGTTTCGTATTTGGTATATTAAAGCATTATCTGTAATAAATTCCTGTACAGCTGCTGAGTTCACCATTTAAACCCCAATTATGGCTGGCAGGTAAGGTCACATATTGGAGTGAGGAAAACCATTGGAGACTACAGGAAGTTTGGAACAGGAGTAGAATTGTTGGTGATGATAGCACATGACAGAGCTTGCTCCATCCACGCTACTCTGAAAATATGCAACGTAATCAGCATAGTGCCAAGACTGAGGAATGATATCTGCCACATATAGTGTTGTTTTTTTCAGTTTCCCAAGTTGATGAAGCCCACACAGATGCATCCTGCCTGCAAATAATAGCTGTGATAAATCCATATATCCACAATTGTTCTATTTAGACTACAGTGTTCTAAGTACTTTTTTTTTTTTTTTTGGCATTGCTGTATTGTGTAGGCAACTAGGAAGAGGCTGTTGTAATTACAGAGCAAAGACTAGTTCAGAGTCCAGGACAATCTGAAATCAAAATTCATCCTAAAACTTAAACCATATTGCTATTCTTTCTGTAATATGTAGTAATACATATTTCTTACTATGCCTTGTAGAGAAAGAATATCATCCAAAATCTGAATAGTTATGGCAAGAAATATGTAATAACATTATTTATGTTTATACCCCTGTTCCATCAATACCTCATCATATTTCCTTTTATGCTAGTTCCTATATACATGCTGCATTGTTCCTCACTGACAACACATACCTGGAGAATTTACAGTAACCAAAGATAAGAGAAGCTAACGGAATTTAGGAAAATGCAATTTACCCATTGAAAGAAGATGTCATAACATAAAAAAGTTGTGTGGAATCATATATACAGTGTCTCCACACAAATTTCATGAGCAAAAAAAAAAAATAGATACATATGTCAAATAGACAAATATGTTAAATAAGTTTTATTACTTTCATATATTTGATGTACTGTTATATCTAGACTCTTGTTGAAATTAGGGTTTTATTTTGCAAGGCACAGCATAATTATTAGGGAGATTAATAACTTTCTACTCAAGATTACAGGAATATTGAAAGAATGGAACAGAATGAAATAAAACATTATTATTTATTTATTTATTTTTTGGTGGAAAAGTAGTGAGAACTCCTAAGGATATTTAGGAAGGCCACTTGAGCAATGACAGTCTTTGCTAATTAGTGAATTGACTTTTAAACTGTTAAAAAGGCTAATTTGAAATATTTATTGCTTAAATGATGATAAACTAGAGATTGGTTATTCTTAGAAAGAAAGTATGCACTATTATTTCCAGCTTTCTGCTGTCAAAGTTCATCTGAGCAGACCAGTCTGATGATACATATATATGTGCAAGTGTAGTGGGTTTACGTGGCAAGGTTTTGGTAGCAGGGGGCCATAGGGGTGGTTTCTGCGAGAAGGATCTAGAAGCTGCCCCATATTTGGTAAGGGCACCATTGTTTTCCAGAGCTGAGCCAATAAGTGATGTTGTTTTGTGCCTCTGTGAGAGCATATTTAAGACAGGGAAAAATACGCTGCGCCACACAGCAGCTGGGAGAGTGAAGGGAGTGAGGAACAGCCTTGCAGGCGCCAAGGTCAGTGAAGAAGGAGGGGGAGAGGTGCTCCAGGTGCCGGAGCAGAAGTCCCCTGCAGCCTGTGGTGAGGACCATGGTGAAGCAGGATGTCCCCCTGCAGCCCATGGAGTACCACGGTGGAGCAGGGTTCCATGCTGCAGCCCGTGAAGGAGACCACGGTGGAGCAGGTGGCCCTGCACCGATGGAGGCTGCCGCCTGTGGAAGACCCCTGCCAGAGCAGATTCTGGGCTGGACCTGTAGCCCGTGGAGAGGAGACCACGCAGGAGCAGGTGACCTGGCAGGAGCTGCTGTCCGTGGGGGAGCCAGGTTGGAGCAGTTTCTTCCTGAGGGATGGACCCCGTGGTACGGACCCATATCTGGAGCAGCTCTGGAAGAGCTGCTGCCTGTGGGAAGCCCACGCCGGATCAGTTCATCAAGGACTGTAGACTGACCATAACCCCCATTCCCCTGTTCCCCTGCGCCGCTCGGGGGGAGGAGTTGGAAGAGGATGGATGTGGGGGGAAGGTGCTTTTGGTTTCTTTCCTTTGTTTCTCACTTCTCTAGCTTGTTAGTAATAAGCAATAAATCTTACTATCTCCCTATGCCGAGTCTGTTTTGCCCGTTACAATAATTACTGCATGATTTTCTCATCCTTATCTCAACCTTTGAGCCCTTTTCACATATTTTCTTCCCATTCCTCTTTGAGGAGGGGGAGTGAGAGAGCGGCTGTGGTGGAGCTCAGCTGCCCACTTGAGCGGAACCACGACAGCAATGCTAATCAACCATGTCTCATGTCTGACTTATTAGACAAAGTTTCACCACCACAGGTCTTTTCAACATACTGTATTTTAATATTGAAGGAAGAGATCTTCTGACATATTGAAATTATTAACTTGCTTTATATATATATTGTTATATTCCCTGTAAAGTGGATCACTCAAGGTTTAAAAATGGAATTAAATTATAAGATGTGGATACGAGGTGTGTTGTAGACACATTATTAGATTGTGGCACAAAATGTGCACATAGAAAATTAGGAGTTTTCCCCCTCTTAAAAGGATCTAACTAAATGAGAACTGGGTAGTATGTGGCACCTGAAACATTCAGAGCCATTATACGACTGTGGAGAGTGACAAACATTTCCTTCAGTATATGTCACTAATACCATAGCAGCTCTGTGAATTACTGACATAGGACCAGCTCTGCATCATGGCTGACTGACAATGCTGCTCAACCGGTAGATAGGGTTTCTAGTTAGGCAGTGCCTTTGTGTAGTCAAGACTAGATTGCTGCAATTACTTTTCTGAATGTCCTGATCATATCTTTCTAATAGCACATCTTTTTTAGAAAACACAAACTTCTTGTCTCTATGTGTGCCACAGGTGTCAGCATATCAGATGAAATTTAAAACCCTTAACACAAATTCATGAAGACTTCAAGCTGCACAAGCACAGCTTTCAAACTATGTATGATACAGCTATTATGATATAGCTTATTCAGTTAGCCACATTTTACTGTATCACATAGCTGTCATTGATATGTATTCATACTTTCATGAGTGTAAATTTGTGATAATGTGTAATAAAGTAAAAATATCACATTTTCAAATACCACACAGTATTGAATATTAAAACATTTTTTATCAAAATACTAGTAATATATTGTCCATTTGATATTGTCAGAAGTTTAATCCATTTTCTTTATATCAAACAATACTCATAAGGATCCTGCATTCAGAATATAGATGAAAATACTACTGATATAAAAAGGGAGAAAAAATAGCTTTCTGTTCTATAGTTAAAGGCATACAACTAATAGTAACAAAACTATTTTGTTCATTTTGCTCAGAAATACATTAAAAATGCACATCTTACATCATAAAATGCTATTCTCAGTCATTTTTCTAACCACAATCATACTTCCAAGGTCTAAAGCAGGTGGCTACATAATAAAGTCATTTTTATTAGAAAAGTTCTCCTTGGTAAATTTTAATCTTGGGTATAAAATGAATTTTTCATTAGAAATGTTCAGAGAAAAAGCATGTAAAAATACTGGGTCAAGGATATATACATGATTCTGCTTTTAATGGTACTTACCCTGGTAATTTCACAGCGCTGAATTGCATTATGGCCTGAAGACTCTACTGAATAAGGTGAAATAATACAACATTTCTATCTTGTCCAAATTACACACAAGATGATGCATTAACCAGTAAATATGGTGTACTCAAATTAATTGATAGAAGGAAATAAAATAAAGAGATATAATAAATAAACATCTGCAACATGACATTAATCAAGAGCAAGTGCAAGGCCTTTGGGTAACTTATATTCCTCAAAACAAAGTTACTGCTGAGCTGTGCATGCACAATGTAGTATCTTAAACAAAAGTCAGCTTTCCACATGGGAGGAAAATCATATTCTACTCCAAACACAAAAGCATGAAGACTGTTTTTCCCTTTGTTTTTATTATTTATTTATTTATTCCCACTTTTAGTAAGAATTCCCAGATGCTCTTCACATGGGAAACAGTTATCTGCAATTGTTAGTTTATTCCACCATTACACTACCATTTTTCTTTTATAAGAATTAACATTACTGTTGGTATTCAGTGTACTATTATTAACCTCATTGCATGGTGTGGTGGGCACTGGACAGCTGAGCTCTACCACTACCTCTTTCTCACTCCCCCTTTTCAAAGTGAAAGGTAGAGAAAACACTGTGAAAAGGGCTCAAGGGTTGAGATAAGGACATGGAAATCACTCAACTTTAATTATCATCATGGCAAAACAAACTCAAAATGGGGAGATGAATGTAATTTATTACCTATTACTAACAAGCTAGAGCAGTGAGAAACTAAAAACAAACTAAAAATACCTTCCTTCCATCTACCCTCATCTACGTGTCTTGTGTCCCCCGCCCCCCCACCCCGAGTGGCACAGGGGAACAGGGAATGGGGATTGTCATCAATCTATAATGCTTCATCTCCACAGCTTCTTTATGGTCAATGTCTACCCCTGCTCCAACATGGGGTCCCTCCCACAGGATGTTGTCTTTCCCAAATTGATCCCGTGTAGGCTTTCCACAGGCATCAGTTCTTCAACATCTGCTCCAATATGGGTCCATCCATCTGGAGCAAACTGCTCCAATGCAGGTCCCCCACGGGCAGCAGCTCCTGCCAGGTCCCCTGTTCCTCCGGGGGCTCTCACAGGGCCGCAACCTCCTTCAGGCCACATCCACCTGCTCCTGTGTGGCCTCCTCCACGGGCTGCAGCATGGAGATCTGCTCCGTGTGGGACCCATGGGCTGCAGGTGGACAGCCTGCTCCACCAGGGGCCTCTCCACAGGCTGCAGGGGAACTTCTGCGTGCCTGAAGCACCTCCTGCCCTCCTGCACTGACCTTTGTATCTGCAGGGCTATTTCTCACTCCTCTCACTCCCAGCTGTTGCTGTGCAGCAGTTGTATTTTTTTTTAAGATTCCTTTTCTTAAAAGTGCTCTCACAGAGGCACAAACAACATCACTTATTGGCTTGGCTCTGGTCCCTTTGGAACCTGCTGAAATTGGCCCTTGTCTAACATTGGGCAGCTTCTGGATTCTTCTCACAGAAGCCACTCCTGCAGCTCCCCCCTACCAAAACCTTTCCATGTAAACCCACTACAAATGGGCTTATGTATTTTTTAGAGAATATCCCTCAAGACTCAAAATTTGTGTGCTTCACCTCAAGCTGGAAGCAAGTTCCATAGCATGTTTGCAAAAACATTTTCAGAATTCTCAGCCATAGAAGAATGAAAATAGTATATTTGCTGATGAAATGTAATTTCCTTATGCAGGAGTTATTTAAAATATCTTAAAACAAAAACAAAAACAAACAAACAAACAAAAAAAACTTTCAAGCTGACTATTTGCCACCACTGTGCTACAAGCAAGCATCATTTGTGATGGGGGAACTCATCTACATAAGCTATGTTTTGTAAGGTTTTACTAAAGGTACTTAATTTATTTTTTTTTCTCTATAATAATGAAAAAATCTAAGAGGATTTAAGTATAAACTGCAGCTATGATAGAGCTCAATAATGTTAAGTGGTAACTACAAATTGGAAGATAACAAATTGGAGATTAGCCTGGCAAATTTATCATCTCCCTTTTGCTCACAGTTTTAAAAAGCATTTTTCCGTACAACAGTTGACCACGTTTCAAGGCTAACTGTCGAACATTGATTCTATAGCATATCAAAAATTAAACAGAGAATGGAATAAAAATACTTGCCCGTTTACTTTTTTTTTTTTTTTTTTTTGTAAAATAAAATATTTTGAAACACATAATGATTTATTAAAATTGGGAATTGCAACTCTCCTGAGCTGTTTCATGAAGGCTGATTTTTATTAGCTTTGTTACACTGCTGACATAAGTAAACCCTTTCCTTCAATGTTACAATTTACGGGACTGCTTAGTTATTAAAAACTCTGTGTTACTTAATTGTGTTTGAATAAACGTTTAAATATATGAATGGATACTCAAATTCCAGAGGACTAAGGACTTATTGCTCTTGATGAGAAAGACTACTATGACTTTCTGAATAAAGAAATAACTTCATATTTATTTATTTATTTATTTTTATTTCCTGTATTTCTAAGCATTTGATTATAGACATTGTATTTAGATTCTTATTTTAAAATTAAAAATAACAGAAATTCTCAATTTTTGTTTTCTAGGAACAGTCAAGTCAAATTTAGTTATATAAATCAAACTTTGCATAATTTGTATATAATTATATTTTGTGTTGGAAAAATGTGCTTATTTTTCCTCATTGTTTTCTAGTTCAGTCTTTTCTTGAGAGCAGTCTGGTGAGAGTGGTAAAAACAGAAAACAATCTACAGAACTCATAAAGAATTTGATTTCATCATCAACTGGATGAAATTCTACTTCCTCTTCAAAAGTCAGTGCTGTCTTCATTACAATTCTCTGTCTCATAGCTGCAACTTGAATTCTAAATATCAGCAGTGTCCAGAAATGCTAATTATTATTTTATAGCTACAACAGTTTTCAACTTGTACACATCAGAGCATTAAATAACATCAAAGTGTGTTCCTTCCCCACCCCCTTTTAAAAAAAGTTTTTAACCAGTGGTTAGAAATGGATGTCAGGCAACCTCAAACATCTCTTAACCCATGTAGCAAATACTAGAAATTAAACTTCAAGACTTAAAATTCTTTCCTAAATGCCACACACTAGCAATGATGGTATCATTTCTGTAATTTTCAGTCCTGGCTAATACTGGATCCTTTTGAAAAACCTATTGATAATCTTATCTTTTTTTTTTTTTTTTTTCTTGAAAATATAATTGATTTCTTTTTCTATTTTAATTAATTTATTACAATCCTTTAATTCATGTTATTCTAATTGCTTCTTATTTAAGAAATAATATTCTATTAAAATATATATCTTCTTTTAACAACTGGAATATGTGTACATTGTGTATGTAGCAATTGTGTATGTAGCATACACAACAACACGTTTCCCTTTTGAACATTAACCAATGGAAAACTTTTTTTTTTTTTTTTCCAACAAGATATTATCTGTAAAAAGGAATAACAATAAAAAATCCAATTTATGAAACAAATCCATATACTTGTATTGGGTTTACACGGCAAGGTTTTGGTAGTGGGGATCCATATGGGTGGTTTCTGTGAAAAGAATCCAGAAGCTGCTGTTATATAAACGTCCTGCTGCTGGCCAGAGCCAAGTCTGTAAGCGATGTTGTTTGCGCATATATGCTCATGTAAAAGCATGTTCAAGAAAGAAAAACAAAACAAAACAAAACAAACAAACAAACAAAAAACTTCTGGGGAACAGCAGATGGGAGAGAGAGAGGAGTGACAACCAGCCCTGAAGTGATCAAGGAGGGGGAGGAGGTACTCCAGGTGCTGGAGCAGAAGGTATTTTGTGGGGAAGGTGTTTTTTGTTTCTTTCCTTTGTTTCTCACTTCTCTAGATTGTTAGTAATAGGCAAAAAAATCTCCTTATTCTGAGACTGCTTTGCCCATCACAATAATTGTTGAGTGATCTCCCCGTCCTTACCTCGAACCTAGAGCATTTTGCATTTTATTTTCTCCCCCTTTTCCTGTGAGGAGGGGGAGTGAGAAAGTGGTTGTGGTGGACCTCAGCTGCTCACCCAAGTAAAACCACCACTTCTTTCTCATAGACTCATAGAATCATTAAGGTTGGAAAACACCTCCAAGATCATCTGGTCCAAACATCCCCCTCGCATCATTATCACCCACTATTATTCTTTTCAGTTATCTACTTTCTGCCGTGGAAACCAAATTAGCTCCAGGTCATTTTAGATAATTTTAAACTATCTGATTCAAAAGTTTTTGAGATGTAGGGGATAGTGGCACAATTACTGGCATGTCTGGAGTGCTCACATAATGATTTAAAAATATATATATATTAATATTTTAATTTATCAGTGAGGATGCCGCTTAAATAATGACTGTTTAAGATCTTCATACACTGAAGAGATGACATGCATTACACACCTGTCTTTGAGATATACAGATATTTAAAGTCTAATGATTTTATAGATGGTAACTGAAATTACAGAAGGAAAAATAAAATGTTTTATTTAATTCCCAATTTTATGTTAGGCATGAATTTCATATTTTTCAAGGAAATATAAAATAGACTTATGAAAGGAAAAAAATATTTTCAAGCTACATGAAGCATAAAGAAGTTGTAATAGGGAAAAATATAATTCTCAAGAAAACCCTTTGAAAAATACTTATTCCATTCCTTCTCATTTCACCAATCATTTTCCAGCTTTTGTAAGAGACAAAAATTATCTTCTGTAGACCTTCTTTACTCCAGAAGGTCTTCCTCACAATCAGAACAAGTATAGTCCTTGTATCCTATAGTATCATGGCTACTCTGGAAAAATACTGTGTCCTTCACTTCATGCCAGCAGCAGAAACCCTGGTAATAGAGGAGAGATAACTTCCCTTGTTTCACTTCTAGTGTCTGGTCTCAGCTCAAAGAAGAATTGAAAAACTGAAATCAGCTCAAAGAAGAATTGAAAAGCTTTTACTAGAAAAGATTTGTTCAAATAGCTTGAAAAGATGTAGGCCGTGTCTGGTACCATTATGAGATATTCCAGAGATGAGATGAGCCTTTTCATAACCACAGTCTCCAAGAGGTTAAAGCGCTTTCTTGTTTCCTAAAAAGTCTCACTAAGCAAGAGCTGTCTACAGCTCTCTTAAAGTCTTCAAGTAGTTAGACAAGGTAATAAAAAGAACAAACACTACTTTATCAAATTTTCAAGATCACCTCTGATCTTTATCATTGAAATTCTCTGTAATAATAATTAGAATTTCTGGATGTTGTTGATATTGGAATTCATGTTCTCTGGTAATCTTGAAGTGTAGAAAGGTATTGTTGTTGTTGTTGTTTTAAGAGGCACCAGCAAAAGTAACTCTGAAGTATTCCATAAAGTGAAAAGTAGTAATGAAATCATGGCACACCATGACAGATCAGATTCAGATCTTTTTAAAATCATATCTTGTGCATAAAATGTATTCAGTTTAGAGTCCGTATTGTAACTTTATCAATATATGCTTTGTGTATTTCTAAATGATTATATCAATCTTTTTCAGCACATAAAATATTTCTTATGGTTCACTTTGAACTTCTCTTAAGTAGATTGATATTTTGATAATATCAAATTACTGTGAGCTGATTGTGTTTTAAAAATATTTATTCAGTGTAATGTATTTTGATTATTTAGAGTGTTTTTATTGTTATTATTATTTTTTTATTTATGCCAATAACTACATATTCCTAGGGCTCAAAGTTACTTTTTACTCATTTCAGAATTTACTTGGTGTTTAGTCTCACTCTACATTTTGGCTTTCAGTAGTCTTGCTTTCAAAAATACTTATTGTGTTTAAAATCTATTGCTTTTTCATTTCAGAAACATAATTTAGTGTTCTTTTGAAAACACTTCATACTGCAAGATGTGCTACTTATATATTAATTTGGATTAAATATATATATATATATATATTTAATTTTCCCCCAGACTTCTGTCTGTCCATAACGCTTAAAATGAGGGTCACTGTTAAATCTTAATATTTAAAATTAAGTACATCAACAATTAATTGCATTATAAGTTAGGAAAATGATATATTCTATTTCAAACAGGTCAGCAGAATGCATTACTTATGATGTAATTGACCGGGATAATGGATTTAATCTTAGTATCAGTATGAAAGTCTCAATAATTTTTTAAAATTTTCATTAGAATTAGTTTTCTAGTTCTAATTTTCACATAAAAAGTTGTCATTGTTAAATTATAAATCAGTGCTATCTCTAAGGAAAAAAAATGCCACTAAGGAGAATTATATCAAACATTTCTAGCAGCAGTCTGGGATACTATAAAGACTCTGTGAACTGAGACATACAAAGGGAGGTGTTAACTCTCTGGCTATCATCAGACCACTTCATTTACTTGGCTTCATTTACAATTGGCTATCCATCCTGCTATCACAGGCATGAAGGCTGTTCAACAGGCTGTTCAACAGATTTTGAGGACACTATATATTCCTGATGTAGGGTCTTTTTCTACATATGTGTGTGAATACTTACATGTTCTAAGCATGTTTAATAGGACATAAAATTCTAACATAGAATCACAGCAGAAGAGGGATGGTCTGGCTGCAGGAGCAGCACAACTGAATTTCTCAGTAAGTTTCTATAGTCTACCTGTCTTTGCATCTTTGTCTTTGATGTTATTTGCTGCTAGTCCTTGTTTTTAATTAACAATTTATTCTATTAAGCAGAAAGTTCCTAAATGAATCTCATTTAAAATCTCATTTAGAGGCAGGAAAGGATCAGTCAGGGTTTAAGTTATTGTAAAGGCAGGAGTGAAAAGGGTGACAATGTTCCATTTCCTGCAAGAAGCCAAAGAAGGATCAGTTGGTTATACTCTCCTGTTTTCTTTGATGTTTTCATGATGAAAAATGTTTGTGATGGAACAAATATTGGTACCATGGTGTCCTAAGATAGAATCTTTTTTTTTTTTTTTTTCCCCGTAACTTTTTACCTTCAGTCATCATGACTGATTTTACAATCAGTCATGCAAATCTCCCTATGTTTTGAGACACTGACTGTAATATGCTGCATAATATTCTAATTATTCATAATGTTAAACAACAATGTGAAGATCTCATCAATGGTGCAGTAAGTTTGAAGTAATACAGATATATTGATTTCAAATTGGAACAATTGTTCATAGGCATAGGTTAAATTAACATTGACAGTAACACACACATGGAATACTTACATTTTTATCAATTTCAAATAAAACCAGATTTTGCCTGCTGTACTTTCTATATTAAGGTGAAGCATTAACTTAATATAATGTACATTATTTTGTCTCCAGTTATTACCTAACTTGTCCTCATCCCATTAATTTTCTTCCTTCTGTTCACAGGCAGGTTGGATGGGGCTTTGAGCAATCTGTTCAAGTGGAAGATGTCCCTGCCTTTGGCAGGGATGATCTTTAAGGTCCCTTCCAACCCAAACCATTCTACGATTCTGTCTTCATATTTTTACTTTGTTTCTTTTTATTTGTTTGCCTGAACAGTCTTCTCTTGAATTAGATGAGAAAAAAGAGTCTAAGGTTAGAAGTGACATGTCATGAAAATCCTAAACCTTGTTTTTTTAAACCTCAGATCAAGATAGATGTATTTTAAGATGCCATCTGGTATCTTCATACAAAACAACGCAAATTTTGTAATGAAAGGGATTTTTTTATAAGACAATTATTGTTATCTAAGAGTGCTGATTTACATGAAATGAAGATTATTTAGCAGTGTTCAATTGATTTGTGACACTACGCCAGTTTGTTCTCTTATGTTTAATGGATATAATGCAAAACTTAACAGCCAAAGTAAAGCTTTTGCAATGACCTAGGAACACATTAAACTATGAATCAGAAAGCACTTATAAATATGAAAATCTATCAAACATGTTATTTATTTATTTGTTTTTAATGCTAAGGACTCTTCTGCTCAGTTGGAGTTGTACCTACTCCCAGTATAAAGATGCACCCTCCCTAACTGTGAAAGGACAATTGCTCAATCATGAAACTAATTCTTAAATGATCTTTCGTCTTAAGATTAATTATTTTGTATCTCCTGTTCAAGACTGAACCTAGGAATGGTTGCTTTTTCCAATGCTACCAAGTTAGTTGTGAGTGAAAATAATGTCTTCCACAAACCATCATTAAAAAAATAAATAAATAAATAAAAAATCCTGCTATTATTTGGAAAATGTTAACTATTTAATTTCAGAATGGTTTGAGGGATAAATTTTATGAAGATCTGAGTGTCAAAAAGCTGCTAAATGCTGTGTTGTCTTAACTAAATTTTAAACACCCATCTCCCACAGCTGAATCTAAAAATCTATATTACAGGTCTTAATTCCACAGATTTTACAATGAGAAATGTCAAGTAAATACAGTTCATAGGTTTGGATGTTGAGCATGGAAACATAGTACTGGCTAGCTGGTAAAAACTGAGCGCAAGGTATGCCATGTTACCTTAGAGTTTGAGATTACATAAATAACTAGTAAAGAAATAGGTCACAAACTGTGATCTATTTCTGAGAGCTCATGTCAAGACAGGGCTAAAATCCTTATGGCCTAGGGTTTTTTCCTAAAACATGATGGCTTCATACATACTGCTTAAGCCCATGCAGTCTCCCACATAATGCCTGGGAATTGTGCCAAGGTGCTAATTGATACAAGTGGAAAACATGCCAGGGAATAAATATTCTGACAAATGGCACAGATGATCAACTGCTAAGGTCTGTCCTCATACTGCAGGCATGTTCAGTTTACTAGTATACAAAAAACTCAAGTGATTACGTCAGTGCTACAAAAATGCTTTTCCATCTGCTCAAAACAAGATCTTGTTAATTATAACCCCTGGAACTATTCTTATAGAGATCAAACTGGGATCACTGTTTTATTTTTCATTTTGATGCAGTCACAAGAGGAAGATGTGTTGTGAGTGGAGAAAAGGCAATCTGTGAAATGGAGACTCTCTGTAAGATTCTCTGGGAATCACTGTTAATAACGGTGTAAGCAGAAAATCAGGCCCCCACTGTAAACATTTGAAATTAAATTTCCAGACAAATTGATTTATTATTATTATTATTATTATTATTATTATTATTATTATTATTATTATTATTATTATTTAAGCACTTCATGCGGTGGGAAAAGATACTTGTATATATTTTTACTGACACCTTTCAGATAGAATACAAAACCTGAATGCCAGTAAGACTGTTGTTTGGCTTGATGAAAGATGATGCTGTAAGACTTTGTATTCCTAGTGCAAATGACTAATAGAGACCACATAAATTGCATTCTGAAAGCATTCCTTTCTCCTACACCAAAAAAGCCCAGACTGTTGAGGTCACAGAATAAATATACACACTGTAGGTGCCTGATGTTATCTAATGTGAGTCACGGATTATATATCTTGCATACATATGTGCTTAAACAATCAGACTTTTGTGTGTTTATATGCTGCAGAAGATGTGCCTAGACTAGACTATTTACTTGAAGTTTCTACACTACTTTATAGACAACTAAAACAGGAAAAATCTGAGGTTGGGCATATTCATCCTCAGCTTAAATAAATATCTTCAGAATTCACATTTATTTTTTAATGTGATTATAAGTATATTGCTATCTTTCTGACTATTTATTTAACATATAAACTCCTGGCCACTTGCCTGAATTTTAATTCTCTAAATTACATTAACATTCATTTAAAACAAACAAACAAACAAACAAACAAACAAAAATAAGTCATTACATACAAACAACAAACAGTTATATAATTAAAAATGTTAAGACTATCATTTCTTAGTTGTGTACACATTCATATTTAAATTCTGTGTTTTAAAGGCCTGAGAATATCCAGAATGCTTTCAGAACCAGCTTCATCTGGATCAGTTTTTAAATCTGTTAATTAACATGCTTTTTTTATGACCAGTTTCATAAACATTTGAATTAAAATTAAATAAGCTGCTTATTATATTATTTTTCTCCATATACCATACGACAAATCTTCTGAAGTCTCAAAAAGTATTAGAGAGAAGAAAAGCATTTAGGAATGTTTTGGGTTTGGAAAAGGCACAATACAGTGGACATTAATACAGAATATACACAAATTTCTGGACGAGTTTAAACCATTTGTAACACAATTATCAATTATGCTTGGAACACAGAGTTTAAATTTTCAGGAACTCTTAAGATAAATTTCTACTGAGTTTTCTTTATTTTCTCTTTTTTTCACTGTGAAAGTTTTGGTTTAGGTACACTTCCTGACCTTGATTGTGTCATCATGACCTGAGTTACAGAGAAAACAAGTCACCTGGGGAAGATTAGTAGCTCCAAAGAATCCATTAGAAAGGTTGGGTTTCTTAAATCTAATTCTTTTATTATAGGCAAAGGTGAACATGTCACAATAACTCTCTTTAATTAAAGTTCATTCCAAGACTGTGATTAATAAAGCTGATATAAGTGTTGCTCAACAGACAGACATGATGAAAAAGCTGAAGAAACTACTCCTGCTCCACAGAAGTAGGTCATATGCATCACTCATTGCTGTTTTGCTAGATCAAGTGCTTAGATATTGAAAACACAATATAACAAACCAAATACAGCACCAAAAAACAATAATCAAATTTTCCAGGACAGCAGAAAACAAATCCAGCCGTCTATAAAAGATATCTCTGAACAGTTCATCTAAAGTCCGTTGATAATTAGTTGAAACTGGCATCTCTAAAAAACAATTAATGAAGGACATCAGCTTTAGAATGAGCCTGTCCAAATCAAGTCAGGAAAGCTCATGCCTTCACCTATGGTAAAAGGAACAGAACTTCCCTTCAGACATCAATGTTTTAAACAATTGTGACTAAAGGAGATGAATCTGACCCATAATCATTTATTTAATATTAATATCAATTATTTAATCAAATATTTATTCAATTACTTAATATTGATTTGGTAACCATTGTTTACCAAAATTAAAATATGAGAAGTAAGTCTTATCTGAGTTATTTTCTGTCTTTTATTTCCACATGCATTTCCACTTCTTATTAACTTTTTTTTTTTTTTTTTTTCTGTAAATAATTATGCAGGTTTTGAATTGTTCAGAGATGAAATCTAAGGAAGTCCTCCAGCTACACAAGCAGCAGAACAGATTAGATTTCATTCACAATGATTCCATCTATGGAAATAACTACTACAGATACTTCAGATAGGATTTTCTATTTAATCTGCATTAAATTGAAAGCAGCTGTACTGTGTCCTATATAATTAGATATACCATCTTAGTCTTATACCATCTTAGTCATCATCAGATATCCCTGTTGGAAGTTGATTTTATTACATTGCCAGATATCAGAATTCATTTTGTTCTTTATTATTTTTGACAGAGGGTAAAGTCTGGACATTGAGAAAGAATATATTTAATGTATTTAATAAAGGCAAAACAAAGCTTTAATTTTCAGTGCATGACCACTGTTCTTTTTTAACATGTACATGAATTAGAAATGATAAATTCACCATGAAAAAATAATAAAGTGAAAAAATAATAAAGTAAAAAAAATAATGAAAAAATAATAAAGTAAAAAATAATGAAAAAATATTATCAATAAAATTAATAATTAGAGCATATGCATAGAATACTGATCATTTCCATCATATTATTTGAAAATTCGAAGTTGAAATCAGGAAAATGCAAGAAATGTGACCTGGAGTGCTTTTAGTTCCCTTTTCTGTAAATGGATGAAATAACCTGCAAAGAACAACTTCCACATTATGTGTATATTTATTATTATTATAAATATAATACTATAATATAATATAATACATATAATAAATTTTGTATAGTTGGCTTGGTAATCATGCCTTCAATTCACCCATAAAATTCATATTCGTGTAAATGGTTGATGTACAAATGAACCAAATGCAAGGATTTATTCTAAGTCCTGTGGCCCTCTGGAGTGCTGCAAGGCTGTCAATTTGCATTAGAAGATATTTCCTTGCATTTGGTATCCTGAAAAAGGACTGACAATTTGAGATATACAAGCAAAGTTTTGTTTCCTTATTATTGGCTGCCAAACATTCTAACATATTTTTCTTCTCCAAGTTAAATGTATCATTTGATTATCATAATATGTGGTCAGTCATTCCAAATTAGAAGGTAAATTTTACCCTCGGCTGCACTTTGTAGGCAGCTATGCCAGAACCTACAGGCAGAATTTGGTTGTTGAACAGATATAGCAAATAAATAAATAAACATAAATCCTGTAATGCAGAAGCAGGTAAAACAGAACATATACAACATTTGATTTTACTTACTCTTCATTTTGTCTTCTTTTGTTACAGCTTTATCTGGAATATTTTTCCACTAAAATATCAAACATCACTATCCCAGCTCACTGAAGGTTCATTGTACTAACACTGTCCTATCAAACCATTTGTCATTGTTGCTAACATGAATAGAATTCATTCCTAGTTACCTTTATAAAGATTCCAGTTAGGCATATCCTAAATAAACCACTTATTCTGAAAAGAAGATTGCTTTGCACACAGACTATATTTATGTTGCTACCTTGCTACTGTATTCAAAACCCCTATATGATACATCTCAGTTACTACCCAAAATTTTTCATGCAATCTAAACCATATCGTGCTAGTGGAAATGATAAGAAGGGAATACCAGCTCAAAGCCTGCTTTTCACACAAACAGAAGATAAACAAAAGCTATGCTTGTGAACAAACTGGTAAGAGGTGCATTGTCACTAACTTTGTATGTCAGTATCTCTACTTTCATTTCTGTATCTATGTTCAAATACAGGCTGGAGATAAAACAGTAAAGGAAAATGGTAAGGAGAAAGGAAGCCAGAAGGTAAGATGAGAAAGATTTTAAAGACTAGTTCACTATCCTCTTTCTTTTACAAGCCCATTTTTGTGGGAGCCTATAAGCTTGAGAAGATACCCCCAGACATCACAGCTCCTCTGCCATTCACACAAACATATAATAGAAAATAAAAATACAATGTTCCTGTCAGCCTTGGAGTCAAAGGCCTTGGACTCTTTGCGTTTGAAAACTGAAAGGGCCTGAACAGTTCCTCCTTCACAATTTAAAAAACGTCTTATCAGTTTTGCTGCTGTTATGCTGTTGTACCCAGCAGAAATGCTGACAAGAAGCATTTTTAATTCAAAGTTTCTGCTCAATAGTTCACAGCAGAGAAGTGACCTAGAATCCTCTAGATTTTCTATGTCAGACAAGCTGTCAGTTAAAGACCCTGGAGAGATTATTTTTAAAATATCACTGTATCTGAAAGGAAGTTCCTTTCTGAAAGGAAGCATCCTGGGTCCCACCTTGTCTACACAGACAACGGTGTAGACGGGTTGGGGACAGAGGAGGTGTAGAAGGAGGAAAGAGAGGAGAAGTTGTCATGATTTGAGAATAATAAGTAAAATCTCAATAATGACTGACGGGCTCAAAAAAAAACAACAACCAAAAAAACCTGTTACTGCATGCATGAAACTTCACAATACCCTTTGTATAGATTTAGGTATAAAAGTTCAAACTTGCCTTTTAGTTATTCTTCCAAGTAAAGAAAAGAAAAAAAAAATCCAAAATCTTTGTCAAATGTACAATTAAAACCTTGACTGACATTTTCTGTGTTCTTTTGAGTCCTTTCTGAGTCCTTTGTCCAGTCTTGCATTTTTTTTGGCTTCAATAGTGACTTTCTCAGGAAGGCTTTAATGCCTATTTTATTTTCTTAGTTTTCATTTTTCATGTCACTATAATCAAGTTGGAGTTGATCTGCTGGAAGGAAGTCCCTGGACAGGATGGGTTGATGGGCAGAAGCCAATGGGATGAGGTTCAACATGGATAGGTGCCAGGTCCTGCACTTTGGCTACAAGAATCCCATGCAGCGCTACAGACTTGGGAGAGAGTAGCTAGAAATCTCTGTAGAGGAAAAGGATCTGGGGGTGCTGATTGAAGCTCACCTGAACATGAGCCAGCAGTGTGCCCAGGTGGCAAAGAAGGCCAATGGCATCCTGGTTTGCATCAGGAATAGAATACCCAGCAGGACCCCAGGGAGGTGATTGTTCCCATGTACTGTGCTCTGGTGAGGCCACACCTCAAGCACTGTGCTCAGTTTTGGGCCCCTAACTACAAGAAGGACACTGAGGTCCTGGAACATGACCAAAGAAGGGCTGCAAAGCTGGTGCAGGACCTGGAACACAAGTCCCATGAAGAGTGGTTGAGGGAACTGGGATTGTTTAGTCTGGAGGAGGCTCAGGGGAGACCTTATTGCTCTCTACAACTAATGGAAAGGAAGTTGTGGGGAGCTGAGGGTTGGCCTCTTCTCACAGATAATTAGTGATAGGACTAGAGGGATTGGCCTCAAGTTGCACCAGGGGAGATTAAGGTTGAAAATTAGGAGACATTTCTTCTCAGAAAGAGTAGGTACAGGTTGCCCAGGGAGATGATAGAGTCACCGTCCCTGGGGGTGTTCAAGGAAAAGTTGGACCTGGTGCTTAGGGACATGGTTAAGTGGATGACATTGGTAGTAGGGTGATGATTGGCCCAGATGATCTTGAAGATCTTTTCCAACTTTAATGATTCTATGATTCTATGAACAGTAAAAAGCTTTCCCAAAAAGTCACCACCAGAGATCCTTATCAAAAGGTCATATCAGTAATGTTGTGGGGGAAATAAGACCCAGCAAGTAATCAGATCTCTTTAATAGGGCCTGGGACTCTACAAATTCTCAGTCTTCCCCTTGATTCTGCTATGAGAAACCAGGGTTCTTCAAGGAGCTGGATAATAGTAGGAAATATGATTTCAATAAAGTAAATCATACAAAAAAAAAAAAAAAAATATATATATATATATCCTGTAGATCATAAAAGTATACAGCAGAATCAATCTCTCAGCCCTTTGTCTTGTGTATGCTGTGCAGCACATTCAACTTAAAAAACCATTTAGGAACAGGAGACATTTTACATTTCTTTGTAAAATGACATGTAAATTAATGATACTTTAAAAAATATCTAAAATGTTAGATTTCATTAGATTTCACTTAATTTCATTTCACTAGATGATAAAGTGGAACAATTATACTTTTAGAAAGGAAAGTCACAATCAATATTATGAGTTTTGCTTGCACTCAATATCTATTGCATTAACTTCAGAAAATGGATAAAAAAATAATTACCATAATGCAAGTATATTGTAATGGAGAATCATCTATGCGTTTTTGTGCTTAGGATTATGCATACTACAAACAAAAGAATTCTTGGCATTAAAAACAAATCAATTATGTTACAAATATTTTTCCAAATTTTAGCTCTAACCACCATGTTTTTCTACTTTTTATAATACAAATCATAAGAAAGAGACTCCATTTTGAACTCAGTATTACAAATATTAAAAGTAACCAACTAAGTATGATAACTTAGTTACAAATCTACTATTTGAAATTATAGTAGTGGTCATTGCATTTTTATTTATATTGTTAATTTAAATTTTTTATCTTAAAATGATATGATTGCAATTAGCAATGTTCATTAAAATGATGTTAACTAGAAAATCATTTTGGCTTTGCATTTCTTAAATGGCATAGAGAAAAACAACATTTAATTCATTGCATTTGTCCTTTGTTTTTCCTTCTTGCTTAAAATCTATGAACAGAACTGATTTATACAATTTTTATATAATTCATTTACTCTCCAAGTTAAAAAAAGAAGCAATGGATCAGATGAACCATAATGACATCCTAATTTTGATCAGGAATGGAAAAATGCATACTTAGGTCAGATCTGTAGACATAATGCTAAGTCCACAAAAAAAAAAAAAAAAGCACATTCTGAGAATAATGAGCTTCCTAGCTTCAGATGTTCAAAGAACTGGACAAATTCAGAAATATGCCAAAATCTAGTCTTGTCTTCATTGCAAGAAGGCCAAAGTAATTAGAAAAATCAACAAGCAAATAATGTGAAATGTTCAGATAAATTAGTTGCAGGTAGCATGATGTAAGAGTCTGACTTGTCCTAAAGGTCTGATCATGAAACAGTTGTAGCCTTTTATCAGTTCCACCAGTCAAAATCCCCAGGTGACCTGTGGAGTCAATGTGGTGTTCATCTGTTCGTAAGGTAACAACAAATGTGACCTGAAGGCAGGAACATTGATAATGCCATCTATACCTATCTTTTCCACCATGTCACCTGCACTCATGTGACAATACAGCCCTTTAAATTGATGAAAATTTCTGTGGCAGCAAGGGTTAAAAAATGCTAAGACTATCATTTCATGTCATACACTCTATCAAAGATGAAAAAAAAAAAAAAGAAAAAGAAACGGTACAGGTGCAGCTAAGTGTGACTAACCTGGATGCTTACACATACCATTTGCTTATGCTTGCTTTATGAAAAGTATTGAGGAAAGTAGTGAGATCATAGAAACATAGAATCATTTAGGTTGGAAAAGACCACTACAATCATCTAGTCCAACATTTAGAATTCCAGAGATTGTACCCTAGAAATGTTTATTTCTGTTCTTTCCTATATAGGAAGTCTACAAGGACAAAGTAAGATATTGACATCAGCACTGTAACTGTGTACTGCAAGCTTTGTGAATCATGTAAGAGGATTTATAAACTGACGTAGTAGGCTTTAAAAATGTTACCTGCAAGATAGTGTACTTGGCTGGAATGAGGAATGAGGTGACGAAATAACAGTTAAAGTGATTTTAAATAATCTAGCATGAAAGTATTCCAATTCCAGGGAATAAGGCAATATTTTTTTAATTTGCATTTATGACACAAGTAGTATAGGAGAAAAAGACTGATTCATATCATGAACAGCATAAATTAAGGACCTGCTATCTATCTAATAAATGAACCTGAATGGAATTCTAGCAGATAGAGAGAGGAGGAAAAACAAACAAACAAACAAACAAACATCTCTTAGAAGGGAGCAGTGAAAACATATTCTGAAGTAATTTACAAGTGAAAGACAACCTTAAAATAGGAAGGATTGGGGACTGAAAGGAGACCTAAATTTCATGAGAAATGGAGGCAGCCTAGGGAGAAAAAAAAAAAAAAAAGTACAAATTATATGTTATATTGCAACTTCTTAAGTTTCTTAAGTTTCTTAAATTAAGTTTCTTTCGTAACTATTTCCAATCTGTAATATATGTGTAATCTTTGGGATATTTTTTTCTTTTTAATTTATCGTTTCAAATCTGTATAGTGATCAAACTGGTTTCAAGTAAATATATACATTATTGTATAACAACACTGTATAATAGTTTCATCAAAAACCCAGATCCAAATATGACTTTTTTTTTTTTCTTTGTAACCCAAAACAAGCTTGGGAATCCACGATATTATGATACATTTTCTTTTAATGGGAGAGCCAGTTTTGTGCATTCAGTAAATGTGCCTACAGGCATTACACAATAGCAAGGACAGACAAGTGGTAAAACAGGACTGTTATAATCTCTTATTGTCTCTCTGCATTACACATTTTGCATCAAGATGCAGTTTGGTAAATGTTTTAAATCAAGGCAAAAGAGCAATGTTTTTTTTTTTCATGCTACCAGCTATGTTTCCCATGCATGCCTTAGGCTGTTAGCATTTTTGAGCCATGCAGAAAGCTGGATCAGAGAAAAAGATGGGGGTACAAGTGGAGGCAATGCAATATGTATTCAACCATACTAATTCCCTAATCTGTCTGCATTGCTTTGTGAATGCTGCAGCAGCCAAAGAGGGAGGGAGAAAGGGATGTGTGGCTGGGGACCAGACTAAGCCAGTAACATTTCAAAAGCAACAATACTATTTTATTCTAAAAGTCACATAAGCACTGTTTATGCAGTTCCTTAGCCTGCTCTCTAGTTCTGGTTTAATCTTACCAAATTGGTGGTTGCCTCTCTGAAAAACTTCTCTAAAACAGTGCATATTTGTCTTGACACATTGGTCAAAATTGAAATGTATTGCCCACAAAAACCAATGTACCAGTGTTTTTGTGCCAGTTTGCACTTAAAACCAAGTCTGCTTTGAGAACACTTAGCTTCTTTCTTAATTTCTGTTATCATCTTCCAAGAGATTCTTCCTCTTTTGATTTATTTTTTCCAATTAAGTCCTTGGTTTTGCTCAACTTTTCCTGGCTTTATGAACATTATTAGTATTTATACTGTACTTTAAAAGGTATTTAATAGTATATAAATAAATATATTTAATTGAAGGTTTCAGTAAAAAGGATCCTTTCAAGGGAATGCTGAGCCCCGGAAAAGGTCGAGGTGTAAGGAGGTATATTTCAAGGTGTATTTCAATACACCTCAACAATATTTAAATTTTGAATGTATTTTAGATGTGACTAGCAGAATTGTGGATGAAAGTAGAAAAAAAAATTTAAGACACTTCATACCCAGAATAACACAGTCTTATTGCTAGCTATAGGAGCTCTCATGACAAGCACAAAATTGAGCAATGTTCTACTGTAAATAAAGATGACATAACATGCTGTTATTTTACAACACTGCTCATCTATAAACATCTTATTCTTGTCATCTGTTTACTTACTAATAACTAGTAAACTAGAGAGACAAGACACTGAAAGGAATAAGTATAAAGCAGAGGCTTTCATTTCTGTGTCACCAGTTCAGACCCAGTGATGTTCATGTTGAAAGGAGCATTTCCTTATACCATGGTTTCAAATCATTTCTCAGATGATACATGTCTTCATCACAAAATCAGCCACTAAGTGCATCAGTGTTGATCATCTCTTTAGAGAGACTGGAAATTGAATGTTGCAAGTGACAATGGTATCTTGCCCTGAAAGAACTAAGAACACACATGCCTCAGAGGCACATTAACAGGAGAGTAAGGGAAAAGTAGCATATGTGTTAATTTAAACAGAAGAAGAGAGAAAGAAAGATCTTTGTAATCTTACTGTTTCAATTTCTTAATTTCTTCTTTAACTAACTTTAATAAATATGTAAATATTTATATTAATAATATAAATATTATTTTTACATTTTAATAATTTAATTGTCATTATATTTAGATTTTTTTTTCTTTAAATGCTTTGAAAATGCACCGATGTTTTTAAATTACGTAATCATCTAGTTCTTTAGACCAAAAAATGTATCAATAATTCATTGTGATTTTTCTTTAGGATTACGTTCTTTATTAAAAAAAAAAAAAAAAAAAAAAAAAAAGGAAACTTTGGGCTTTGAAACATTTTTGATATAGAGCCTCATTTTAAAAAGAAGTTTTAAAATCATGTCAATATATTGGGACAACTTTTTCAGTAACACCTAAGCATGAACTAAAAAGCTTAGCTAATTCATTTTATTTCATATTCCACTCATTCTCAAAGTTGTCTAAATTTACGAAGAAGTTTGCTTGAGTGACGTTATTGGCTATAGAGCAATCTTCTGTTAAGAACTGTTTTTAAATAAGCATACATATTAGAAACAAAGCAAACCACCAAAAATCCAAAGCCGCCAAACACCTTGCAGAAAATTCTATTTCATTTTCAACAGGCAGAGAACTGTAGTATTTAGTAAGTAATTACTTCTTTATTCTTAAAGAAAAAAAAAAAAGTCTCATTATAAACACAGCAAAATGATAATGTTATAATGGTATTGTTCTGGATAACATCAGTGACTGACACAACTGGGAGCTTAATTACAAACCTAAAAAACATTCACTTATTTCCAGGCTGAACTATACATTTAACTATAGATTTAATGGAACTATACATTTAACTCATATGAAAAACTAGCAAACTTTGAAAATCTATTAAGATGAAAAAACGTGTCTGTTCTTGGGCCAGAGTTCTATATTATTGATATGCATGTTCAGCATCAGTAGTTTAATTTTTATAAGCACTATGGATATTTCAAAGTGTGCTATTGTGCATTACTGCTTCAAAATTTCATTGAACTATAATTTAAGAAAAGTGTGAAGGAAGAAACAGTTTATAAACATGGAGATGCATTTAATTTGATACTTTAATGAACACTGCATTAGTTTCTAAAGAATACAGTTTCAGCTTTATTGGATTACAGTTATCTCTACTTCCCTAGACATGGGATCAAAATGTGAATCTTAAATTAGATTGTCTTCAGATTTGTTTTTGTCCATGTATTGTATTTATCCTGTAGCTGATTAATGTAGATTCACAAAGAAAACATCAGAATCTCTTGGTAAATGTCTTTCAAGACCTGCAATGTCAATATATATATATTGCAATGCAATATATATATATTATATAATATATATTGTTCATTTTTCATGAACAATATATATATATTGTTCATGAAAAATGACATTGAATATATATGAAAAGAATAAAGTAAGGCTGATAGATAATTAAGATTTCAAATTAATTACTGTCTTAATTAAATTTTGATATGAACAGGTTGATAAACATGGTTTATTTAGCAACATTATTCTAAAAGAAATAAACTAAACAAAACACTGAAATATTGTCTTTTTTTAAAAAAAAAAAAAATAATAATAACTAAGTATGACATAAAGCAGAAGAAATGATAGATTGCTAATTGTTTTTAACTTTCCAGTAATGAGGTTTTGCATATGTTATAACTGATGAATTTATCTCCAGCCATTATGCTTGGAACAAAACTAGGCATAGTTCTCCATGTGGCTCTTTAATCAATTAGCTCTTATTTATTTATCTAATTTTTAGGATTTAGAAAAGAAAATGTAGTACCCAACTGGCAACAAGTAAGGTCAAATGCATAGTTATGGTAGAATAAAATACTGTTAATAATCAAGTGCATATCTTTTTAACTACAAATGATACGTTATTTTGTTAATACAAAAACCTAAAATATAAGAAGGAAGAGAAGTTCTATTTTGCTGATTTTTTTTTCCATATTTTTTCTAAAATACAACTGTAAACCCTTGGATGCAGGAACAATCTTTAACTTTGTTTTTGCATAGTGTTATTAAAGCAACACAAAAGCCATACAGAGCCTTTGAGTTGTACTAATGGTTAGATACACACTCTGCCTAGCACATCCCCCCTTCTTACAAGCCAGACCTACAGTCCTGTAAAGTTTGCTTCTTTCCTAATGCCCAGACTGTAATTTCTCAGAGCAAGAGCTGTTTGTTCAGCTACACAAATGCTGCCTCATGCTTTTCACCAAAGGATAGTAATATGGCCTTAAGGAGATCTAGAATTTCTAAGGGATTCTGAGGGTGAGAGCAAAGGGGATTATCTCAGTCCTTCTGGTTAGGAGAACTCTGGCTATGACCAAGTGAAGGAAGCCAAACAACGTTTAGATTGTTGGCGTTATCTTCCAGGGTCTGGCTACCTTAATCATGGTACCTCATATAAAAAAGAAAGAGGACTGCTGGAAGGTGAGGCAGTGGAGTTCTTTATATGAGACAGTAACTGGAATGCATGGATCTCTGCCTAGGGGTGGATGAAGAGTGAGCGGAGAGTTTATGCGTAAGGATTAAAGGGTTTAAGTATCAGCCAGTACCATGGCTGATACTGTTGTGGGTGTTTGCTACAGGCCACCTAATCAGGAAGAGGAGGTAGATGAAGCCTTCTTCAGACAGTTGGAAATAACCTCTCAGTCACAAGCCCTGGTTCTCATGGGGGACATCAACCACACAGATACCTGCTGGGAAGACCATTCAGCTAGGCACAAACAGTCCAGGAGGTTCCTGCAGTGTATGGATGACAACTTTTTGACATGGTTGGTGGAGAAGCCAACAAGGAGAGGTGTTCTGCTGGACCTTCTATTAACAGATGAGGAAAGTCTAGTAGGAGATGTGAGGGTCAAGGACAACATTGGCTGCAGTGACTATGACGTGGTGTAGTTCACGACCTGGCAAGGAGGAAGCTGGGCAAAAAAATAAGATTGCAGCCCTGGACTTCAGGGCAGCAAACTTTGGACTTTTCAGGGATCTACTTGGAAGAATCCACGGGTTAAGGCCCTAGAAGGAAGAGGAGTCCAAGACTTCACATCCTCCAAAGCTCAAGATTGGTGCATCCCTATGAGTAAGAAAGGAAGCAAAGGGTGCAGGATGAGCAGGGAGCTCCTGGTGAAGCTCAGACAGAAGAAGGAAGAAGAAGGACATTTACAGTATGTGTAAAAAGAGAAAGGCCACTTGGGAGGAATATATGGATTTTTTCATAGTATGCAGGAATGCAACAAGGAAGGCTAAGAACCATTTGGAATTGAATCTGGCAAGGGATGTCAAGGACAACAAGAAGAGCTCCTTCAAATACATCAGTAGGAAAAGGAAGACCGGGGAAAATGTTGGCCCACTACTGAATGGGTTGGGTGTCCTGGTGACAAAGGATACAGAGAAGGCAGAGTTGCTCAATGCCTTTTTTGCTTCAGCCTTTATTGCTATGGTCAGCCCTCAGGAATCTCAGACCTGACATTCACAAATTCATGGGCCCTGATGGAATGCACACGTGTGTGGCTGATGTTATTGCTAGGCCACTCTCCATCATCTTTGAAAGGTTGTGGAGAAAAGGAGAGGTGCCTGAGGATGGGAAGAAAGCCAATGTCATATCAGTCTTCAAAAAGGGCAAAAAAGGAGGACCCATGCAACCACAGGCCAGTCAGCTTCACCTCCATCCCTGGAAAGGTGATGGAACAGCTCATCCTGGAGGTCATCTCCAAGCATGTGGAGGATAAGATGGTGATCAGGAGATTCAGAGGTCCCTTCCAACCTCAGCCATTCTGTGATTGTGTCTCTGTGTGCATTTGTTTTTCCTTTTACTTATTTATTATCCTCTTTTGTATTGAAAGGATCCTTGACTGGATAATCTTAAGGGTGCAGACACTCTCACCTTTTAAATTTCCTTACAAAGAAGAAATGACTGGCTGCGCGGACAAGGTAAGTGAAAGCAGTTGGTTTAGCATAACTTGACTTTAGTAAGGCTTTTGGTATAATTTTCCATTGCATTCTCATTTGGCAGATGATGCAGTGTAGGCAGGATGAACATTACTGATCATTATGAGCATAATAGAAACTGAAATAACCCATCAGTCAGCATTAGGACCCATACTGTCCAACATCTTCATGAACAGTCTGGGTGACTCAGTGCACTGTTAGCAAATTTGCAGATAAGAGTGAACCATGAAGAAATACTGATATGCCAAATGACAGTTTAAACCTTAGTGAACTGGAGGACTGAACCGATAGAAACCTCGTAAAGTTCAATAAGAAAAAGAACAAAGTCTGGCATGGAGTGAAGTGACTTCATATATGGATTGATATAAACAGGGAACTGACTGGTTGAAATTCAGCAGATGCAGATGCAGAAGGCTCAGAGAAGAAGCCTGCAGCGACTTGAAAGGCAGTTAAAAAGAAGTCAGTGGATACAGATAGCAACTTGAGAATTTCAGGCTGAGTGTCACGAAAACATTTTTCACCAGGACAGTAGTGCAACATAAGAGCACTTCTCAAAGACACCAAGGAAACATCTTCTTCAATGGCTTTCAAGATACAACTAAAGATGGTCACAGCTAACCTGATTTACCAGCAAGAAAATATTTTTGCTTCAAGCAATTTGGGCAACATGACTGCACAAGATATTGGTCAATATTTCTGTGATTCTATGAAAAAAATGCACTAGACAACAAAATAAAATGGGCTCAGACTGAGATATGACTGCAGAAAGGGGCAAATGCAATATTCAGGTGGTTATAATTACTTCTCTTTACAGCATAGAAAACATTTAGGATTCATGACACTCACAAAATGATAAAAACACAAAAGAATAACAAAATAATTTATAATCTGGAACAAAATATTTTATATTAAGACTTAAAAAGCTCATATTAAAGAAAAAGAATACTCTGAAGTATGTGACTTTATTGCAATACTTAAAAACCTAATATAAGAACAGATGCTAATATCAAGGGTCCTGTAATCTAGCAGATAAAAACAGAGCAAGAACCAGTGACTAGAAGTTAAAAATCAAAGTTTTAATTCTAAGTGTGGCAGGGTAATCAATGAAATCAAAGAAAGTGATAGCTTCTCTAAGATCTTGATGTTTTTAATGGCTGAGTTTGTCTCCAGAAGTTATTCTTTAGCCAAATTCTAGTTAGTGATTGCAATATCAAGAGAATTGGATGAAATGAAATTTCAAAAAGAGAGAACTGTAATGCTGTTTTGTGCAACAGCATTACAAGTACTTCTGGCATTTAGGATTAGCATGGTAGTACTGAGGCAAAGATGTATTGTAACATGCAGGCTATACTGGAAGAAAGAAGTATTTTTCCAGACAATATATATATTTTATTTAGTAACAATGTTAAGTGTTAATTGACAGAATGCATTTTGGAAACGTGAATTTTTATATGTGAATCTAAAAGTGATGGCTATGCATCTGTGTATAATGCATGGGAAATAATATTGAATTATAGTTTTGCCAGACAAAATACTTGAGGTATTTTTGATCTTTAAATATTTTTTAAAAAAATAAAATTTTTAAAATTAAATAATTTTTAAAAATTGATCTTTTTGTTTGTTTTGTTTCTTTTCTTGTCTGGATTATCAACCATATGATCAAAAGCAGATAATCTGAAATTTTAATTCTCTAGATGTGGTTACACTGAAATCACATCAATATAAAACAAACAAAACCCTTGTGACTTGACCTAACACCATATTTTATAGCTTACCTATTTATCTAGTTATTCTATCTATAAATTTTGCTTATGATTTGATAACTCTATTTACTAAATTAATGTTAAAATATTGTAACTTTCTCTTTAACTTCACTGTACCCGAAGAGTACAGAACTACTTTTCTTGAAGTAGTTCTTTCCCTGAACATCCAAGCACACTCTTTTTTTTTTTTTTTTTTTTTTTTTCATCACATGCTGTGGGTAGTGTCTGATCAGGCACTGATGATTTTTTTTTGTTGTTGTTGTTTATTTTTTGTTTATTTTTTTTCTATATTAGATGTAGTCACATTTTCTGTGACTACATAGAAAACATGACAGATACTCATACTGGAAGATATGAGCTTCTTCCTTTTGACAGATACTCAAAAGGAAGAAGCTCTAGGACTATTTTTTTCCCCTTTGGTTTTCATTGAGTTGAATGGGAGTAAATATCCAGAATTTAGATTTCCTTCTTATATTTATTATGTTTCATTTTTAAAAACAGGAGTTTCCATGGTAAATGTATATGTTTAGGTAATTTAAACCATCTCTTTTGAGTGTGTATGTTTTTGGACTTTTCTTTAAGAAACAGTAGGGAAATGTAATTTAATTCCATTTTTAGTAAGGGCTTGCTGAAACAATCTTTTCACAGAAAGCAGAAACACACAAAATAGCTATGGCAAAATCTGAACAATAAAAGAAAAAAGAAGAAAAGAAAGAATCCTATAGTATCTGTCATATAGTAAGTTTGGTTAAAACTTCACAGCTTAAAGTCTGTGGCTTTTACAACACTAACCTAGCAATCACTTTTTAAGTGTACCTTTTACAGATACCACTCCAACATTAAACAATAATTCAATACCAGTCCTTTTATTTTTTTTATTTTTTATTTTATTTTATTTTATTTTATTTTATTTTATTTTATTTTATTTTATTTTATTTTTTTGATATGAAGTTAGTTGTGATGTTGTTTGCTTAATACAGTCAATACCTTGTGTACATTACCTAAATGTGAGATTTAGATTATCTGTAGCCACATTTCTGAATTCTGGTATGCAGGAGAGCTAAAAATAGATTACATAGATTCAATAGATTTGTTCACATTTTCTAGCTCTGTACAAACTGCCAAAATTATTTTTAACATTCACATCCTGGCAGTTTAAGTCCTAATAATATTTCTGTTATACATACTTCAATAATCCTGTATATCAGCTACCTTTTTTTTCTGAGTATTTCTGAAATGAATGCATGATTGGTCACTAAAAGTCACTAACTGGAAACTCTGTTCTGTTAATAATCACCATCTACTTTCCTACCTCTCTTTCCCATCATCAATGAAGACGAGATCAATCTTGACATGTTTAACATTGCTCTCAAAACCCCCAAAAAGCATTTCAGTTAGATTGCTGTGTTCCTACAGTGCCACTCCAGTGAAAACATCAAGACCATTTCATTATTTATAATGTCTAATAATCCACTGTTATACTTCAGCTTTAAATAAGAAGTGTAGACATTCAAAAAAATGAAATGATATTTCATAACACTATTATAACTAATTATAAATTATTACATCCAGGACATTCAGAGTTTTCAGTATATGAATAATCCATAAATGAAGTTATTTTTTCTTGCTCATAATCAATAGAATAGCACAAAAATGCCTATCATCTTTACATTGAATAAAGACTGCCACAAAATTTCAGTAAAATTGTTATTGAAGTCAATGATTTTTAACTATGCCAGATACCTTTTTAATAACTGTAAAATAACCCAGTAAGTACAAAAGGAATCACTATTCAAAACAGGACTATGTTCACTGAATCCCCTTGCTGTGTGGTCCAAGGTACTGTGTTGCTTTCTTTCTTAGCAGCTGTATTTCCCCTTCCTAGTCACAATGAATAAAGCTGCCTTATATCTCAGGACAACAGGAAATAGAAAAGCACATCTCAAACTCTTCTGTTCAAAAAACAAAATAATTATGCTGCAAATAACAACAAAAAAGGAAGAACTACACAGTGACTTGATTAAATTATCAAATAAGGGATTAATTATAACATTTCTCCTCTACATATTACCGCCCATACATGTTATACAAACCCTGGAAGCTACTATGAAAGAAAGGGATGATAGAAACTTTTCAATAAACAAACAAACAACAACAACAACAAAAAAAAAAACAGCAATAACTAACAAAACAAACAACAGCAACAAAAAAGGCAGAGAATTAGAGAATCAGCAGACATGCAATTCCCTCATTCCTCACTCCAGCAAGCAAAGCTATAATATTGGGCAGTGATGAAATGAATGGACTCGATGACCTTGAGGTCTCTTCCAACCTAGAAAATTCTGTGATTCTGTGATTATTATTATTATTCTGTGAAAATAAATCTATGATTATTATTATTATTCTGTGAATAATAATAAAAAGCACTCTGCTGGAAATTAGTGTAGATCAAGTATTTTTCTTAAAAACACCTTATTTTTTTATTGTATTTCATCATTTTCTACTGTCACTGTATGGGAGGTATTTTTCATTTCAGTAATCTGTTTCAGTTCTGTCTCATTAAATCCTTTCCCCACCTTAAGGGTGTCATGCTTTATAGGTATATTTCTCATATGCATTCGTTCTCAAAAATGAACATAAAGAAGTATATGCACAATGGTACCAAAGCTAACCCAAATTTGACATGGAGAAAGAAAAGACAGAAGAAGGAAAGATACAGACTGAGTCTTACAGTATTGAGATGAAGAGACCAGAGTGGGTATTTCTGTGGTCTGTTGAGTATTTAATTCGATTTAATGCAGTTCCAGGGGCTTATATAAGATTGGTAAGTACATTCCTATTTACTCAATCATATATTTTAAATGTTTCCACAAATATTTTTATTGTTTTCCTATGCCAAGAAAGTCCACAGTAGATGTATATGTCTCGCAGACTCTGTCAGATACTTTGGAGTTTTTTACTGAGTTTCAGCTCAACTGAAAATAATCAAGGATGAGAAAATATGTCAAGGACAGAGAAAGAGATGTTGACAGGCCTTTTTACTTTTATTTATTTTCTAAGATAATGAAAAATAATACACTCCATTTAATCATATGCTTATGTCCAAACATTTCAAAGAAAAGTATTTTAAATAATCACTGATTGTGAAACATATGTTCCTTCTTTTTCAAATCACGTTACACCTGGATCTGAACCATTCAGGTATATGTCTATACTGCTCACCCTGTCCTCTCATACTATCTCTGTCTATAACTTTGCTTTATTGCAATGATGTGTTGCTAATCATTTCTATTTTAGGTTTCAAATTACATATCCATAATGAAGCACTTAAGTATGGATCTGATATTTAGGCGTACTAAGTATGCAGATGTTTCATCGGGAAGCTAACAAGGAGCTACTGGGCAATCAAAATTGTTGAAAATTGGGTACTAGGTAGAACCAGATCTGAAAATGTTGATTGCAGGGTTATACACCTTCACAAAGAGTACAAGAACAGAAATAGAGATTGATCTGATGTGATTATCATTTAAATACATCTATTTTATCACATTAAGGAATGAGACATGAGATGAATATCAACTAATGAGTTTTCGTTTCTTTGCTAGTTGGGTATAAAGACAAGTAGTATCACATGAAATCAAAAAAACAGGCACTGAAAGAAAAAAAAAACATCTCTCACTGAATATAGCTGCCTTAATGCAGCTCTCAAAGAAGTAGTTCTGGCCTCCTAAATAAGAGACTCCAGTGAACTAGAACTTTGGAGTCTAGCCTAATTGATCTTGATATTTCTGATTTTACAGAATAAATCTGAGATTCAAAAACAAACAAACAAACAAACAAAAAAAACCACACGAGTATCAAATTAAAGGTAACATGTTTATGTTTTGTTCTAAAATACTGTTTTCTGTGATTGAAGATACTATTTACTCACACTTCTCAGTGATTTTAGGAGCTAGATATGAGCATGATATTTTAGCCTGCAAAGGAACTATCTGAGGAGCTAGTCATCTGTGAAGTCATTGTTGATCTTGCATTTTAGGTTTAATCATTCTCTGTCAAACTGAAATGCATAGTACCCTTTCTGCTAGCATTGGTAGTGTAAAACCCTTCATTATGCAATGTATGAGGATACCAGATTATACTATATATAGTAAATTTAAATTTTTTGATTTATGAAACCAAATCAGTCATAAAAAATGCTACATATTTTCCTAGTATGCATAAAAGAAGGATGTACCACATTTTGTAAAGTAAAAATTCCATAGTAATTACATAGTAATTACAGCAGTTTTGTAATCACACTGCTGGAGAGCAAAGTTATTGAACACTTGAAAAATAAACAAACTACAAAGCAGCTATAAACCAGCCAAAATCAGTTGTTAACACACAGAGTCAATGTCTATTTTGTAAATTATCTTAACATAACTGTATATAGGTGGGAATTTCTGTGTGAAGTAGCATTTTAATACATTATAGCTGAAAGTAAGCTATGTCTATTGCTGAAGACGTTTTACTTCAGAGTCAGTATTGGCTGCTTTATTTCTATGGCAGCTCTTCATGTGCATTACCAGTTTTTGGATATTTTAGTAGATCTCAGTGTGAATCAGCTATTTATGTTCTGAAAGATTAGTTCTCTGTTGCTGATGGACTGAGTAGGGTACAACAACAGCCTTGGAGCTTTTCCAGGATGTTTACTATAGCTCCTAGCTTGCCAACAGATACATTTAACGAAGCAAAAAGATTAACTGTCCTTACATCAATAAGGAAAAGGAAAAGGAAAAGGGAGAGGGAGAGGGAGAGGGAGAGGGAGAGGGAGAGGGAGAGGGAGAGGGAGAGGGAGAGGGAGAGGGAGAGGGAGAGGGAGAGGGAGAGGGAGAGGAAAAAGAGAAAGAAAAGGAAAAAGAGAAAGAGAGAAAATACTTTTTGTTTATATCATGTAAATATATGTTAGAATTTATAATCTCAGTGCCAAGAAAATTATTATAAAAAACGGATGGATCATATACTCCAGCTCTTCAAATATGACTTAAGTGAGCTTGATTATAAACAAGATCTTTCCTGGAACATGGAAACTGAACTATGAACTATTATGAACTATTATGAACTTCTAGACTTCAGGAATGTATCTGCCATCTCACTTGCTCTAGGGTCTGTGTGAAATTGGCAGACAATTACCAAACCACAGTAGTGAGGTAGCTTCATGGTAGTTCAGAGAGCTGAGTCAGCGTTTCTTCTATGCAAAATCATGAAACTTGCAGATAAAAATTTAAATATTAAATTCAGGAGTAACAAGCAGCGTCTTGACACAAATTTGGATGACCACATCTTTGAAAGACTAGAAAGATTAAGATTTCCTTTTCAGAATTCAAAAATTTGGCATTATTTAAGTAAATGTCAAAAAAGATTCTTTTCTGGGTGGGATTGCAGACAGTTTTAAGTTTTCTGGTTTCAGATGGGAGTCATACAATTTGAATGACTGCAAGAAAAGCAAAAGCAATGTGGATAAGGTTTATATGTGTGTTTGCACAGCTAGGACATTTAATTTTGTTATGTATAGACATCAGAGAAAAAATCCAAATCCTTTTGTTAAGCATGTCTTACCTTCATAGTAAACTTTGAACCCATGAGCACTAACAGCAAAGTCACTTGTCAAGCGCAGTGAAAATACAGATTTTGTACTTGTCACAGGTGGAGGAAGATGAAATCCTGTTAACCTACAAAATAAAAAAAAAAAAATACAACTCATGGTTAATTGTCTTAAAAATAAAACTGTATTATAGCTTGCTGTGAATACATTGCTGTTTCATCATTGAAGGGGCAGACAACTTAAAGTATATTATATACATATTATATATAACTTAAAAGTTTTATATGATAGTTTAAGACATCAGTATAAAATATGAGGAGTTTTCATGGACACTGAGTCAGGTAAGGTACATTGGTTTGAGAAAATGTGTGTAGTAGAGATGATTGTATGATATAGAAACTGGACTTTAAAAAGTGTCTAGAGTATCAATGGAAGAAAAAAAATAAAACAGCCAATTTACACTATTTAGGGTTATGTTCAAATTTCTATTGCATTATTAATTTTATACGGACTTATCTTAAAAGTTATAGTGGATGAATTTTCTGCTGCATTATAATGGAACATGGTTCATAAAGAAATCTCTCTTGAAGTGAATTACAGGGTTTCTAGGGAGCTGAGGGTTTGGTGGAGTGTTTTAATTTTTGTTTGTTTGTTTTGTTTGGTTTTTTGTTTGTTTGTTTGGTTGGTTGGTTGTTTTTTTGTTTGTTTTTAATTAAACCCACTATATGTGAGATGCATATGAAAGGACAATTTTGTGTACTCATAGCACTGGTGACATGCACTACAGATATCCATCTCTACGCGTTCTTTTTGTTTGATGTACATATGGCAGCATTTATTTTTTCTAAATGATTTGGAAATATTCTAGGAGAATATAACCTCATCAGGCTTCAGAATATAACCTCATCAGGGTATCAGACCAGTAATCCCCATGCTATCTACAAGTCAAAAAAATCTAAAGAACAAGTTGAATAATTTGGCAGTGTATGCTCACCAGCAAATCTGGACATGCCATTAGAGCCCAGTTTGTCTTTTGTGGCAATTGTGTAGCAGCATAGGTTGACTTACTTTATTAATGTTTAGTGTTAAATTGTTTTCATGTGTTTGTAGCTGAGCACTGTAGTGCACTATTTTTGGTTACAGTCATAACTGGTAAGACAACCAAATGGTAAGTTACTGTTACAGCATATGCAAGAAGTCATCAACACATGTATCCAGAAACCTGTCATTGGTTTTGTCATTTGTATCTTCACAAATAAAGTAATTAAACCAAGACTAGATTTAAACAACTTATGTTTAATATGCAGAGGCAGATTATTAGTTGCAGAACACTTTGGATTTAGTAAGCACATTTTAAATTTGATTGCAAGAATATAGTTTAATTCAAAGAATAAAACAAATTAATAAGATTCTTACCTCTCCCAAATGAGCATAAGTATAATTATTTGACAAGTCAAGATAAAGCACTTTTCCTATTAACTTTTTCGTGATCTAATAAATACATTGATCCATTGGTAAGTATCACCACATGAAAATAAACTGACCAAGATAAAACCAAGCCAAATAATTTCACTAAAAATTTAATTTGCAGCACTCAGCTCCTGCCTATTTACCTACTCAATGATTTGAGGGAATTGTGGAACACATACCCACAAGAAAGAAGTACAAATTTATGCCAAGGTGTTTATTTTTTATGAGTGGCTTGTATACACAAGGTGGGTAAGGGATTTTTAAAATGAAGACATTACTAGCTTATCATCCACTACATTTTCTTTTCCTAAAAGATTATTATTACAACTGTTCATGATGACATTTAGCTTTCAGGGATGTGACATTTATCACCATCATTATCCTGCTACTCAGAAAGGTAATGATTGATTGTTTCTTTAATTTCATTTTTGCACTGAAATTTGTATGAAAAAAAAAAAAACAAAAAAAAACTTTTTATGTGTGCATTAGTGGGTGCAAAATTAAAAAGAATTTTAAATAAGAATAAAATGATATTCCTCTATAATATAATTTGGTAAACTACTACAAATTTTCAAAAGGAAATGGAATGTAATTTGCTCGGACAATTGAAGTTATTTAGTAATGTGACAACTTGAGTATTATTCATCATGTAATCCAGGTCTTAAGTCTCATTTGTATGTAAAATTCTACAAAAAGCTACAAATGCTAACTAGAATAATTTTCTTTGATCATATAAAGCAAGTCCATAATAACTCAAGGAGAAAGATACCAGATAAACAGCAAAATGCCTGCAAGGTAATATATGCTACATTGATCTGATCATCACGGGTTTAGACAATGGACAGGGATGCTACCAACTAGATTAGGTTGCCCCAAAAAAGAAAACCTTTAGGTGGGGCACATGCCAAGTAAGCAGTCATCTCCTGAACACAAACACATCAAACACATATTAAACACACTTAAAATTCAAATTTCTCTGTAGGAGCTCAAGTGCTCTCTCTTTCTCTCTCTCTCCTTTTTTTTTTTTTTTTTTTTTTTTTTTTTCCTTCCTTCTTTATTTACTACATTTGTTATTTAATTTTCCTTCCACTACTGGTTTTACTGGTTCTAATTTGTACAAAATAATGCAGAAACACAAAACATGTCAATTTATTATAACTTTGCAAAATTAGAAAAAGTGTCTGAATCCATTCTCACTTTTAGTTTGATCTCCAAACAATCATTTATTTTTTTACATCAAACAAAGAAGATAGATTCTGAAAAAGATTCTATGTATAAAATAAAAGTAGGTAAAATTAATACTTTTCATTTTTTCACTGAGAATCTTCCCCACGCATAAAGCCATTTTTTCTGAAGACAGTAGAAACATTATTCCATATTAGATATTTTAAAAAATCAATTATCTGATATATTCAAAGCATAAATGTAATATTTCTAATGATAATTTTTGCCTTTGTAATATTAATGTAACTTTTTTTTTTTTTTAATAGTAATGTAATTTTGCAAACTATGTTTCGGTCCATGTGATACATATGTAACTCAATAATCTTTGGAGAATATTATTATAAGAAACCATAGTACATGAAAAAACAAAGTTGCAAAAACTGTGGTCTACTCCCATTAAAATAATACAGTATTCCTGACAATTGTATTGTTTGATGTTATGTTCAGTAACTTCATAAATATTATTTATGTGGACACTGCCATTTAGTGCTTACCAAATAATAACTTAGGAAGGTACTGATAGGACTTGCTCTTTTTGGACTATATGCTGATGAATTAACTATTAGCTGGTGAAGTTGCATCTGTATGTTAGTATATTCACATACACTTCTTTGGAAAGTAGCAGATGATTAAAATTAATATCTGACTTGCCTGATGTTGCAACCATTCAACTTCAAGTTTGTGTTTTTATGTGCCAAACTCTTAACATTTTCCCACTAGTTCTGATTAGTGGGGGGAGGGAGGCAATTGAAACAACAGCATAGATATCCTCCATTGAAGAGGTTGCTTATTTGCATTTTGAAAGATATTGCTCTTCTTACCCACAGTTTCCTTCTGCATTTATAAGATAAAGTTTGCATCTGGTTGATTGAAATAAAAGGCACATTTTCATTTTTCTCTGCTAATACTTAATAAATATTTGTTTCTGGTTACCCCTGAGTTGTACATGCTATGGAATTTTCTTATTTTGCATACTGAGATATCACATGATTACATATATGATTACTTAATAAAGTATGAGTTTTAAAATGTTGGTGTATTCAATTTAATATTCGGATTTTGACTGCCAAATTAAAATTAATTATTTCCTCACTAACATATGTCTGGTTGTTCTCTTTCAAGACAATGCAAAATGTAGCATCTGTTTCACTCTGTTTTTTGGCATTTTTTAATTCAGTATTTCTCCCATAATTCCTCATAAATATGATCTCTGAACTGAATAAACTTAATAGCAGAAAGTTGCAAAAGCAACTAAAAACTAAATAGTTAAAAACTAGATTGTTAAAGAGCAGTAGCAGTTAATCATAAGAGGTAGCCAATGGAAAAAACTAGGACAGTCAAGGGAATATGCATTTAAAAATTAAAGTATGCATTACACTACTAAGATCTTTGAAGATATCTATGGCATTAAATACATTATTTAAACATCAGTGGTGATTTTATGTTTATGAAGAAGATAGGAAATTAAATTACTTAAAAGAAATAGTTATCTACAACTATCATTTACATATATCCTTGTTTTTGCATAAGAGCATACAACATCTAAGTAGCCCAGAAGGTATTACCTCAGTGTTTCTCTTTCTTCCCTAAACCTGAATTGTCTATATCACATACAAAATGTTGTACGGGTCTTTCAGTCTCTAAATATTGGATTTCTATATCGAATTCCACAGCCTAGTGCTTGAGATTGAAATGTAATCTTTTTAGCATCTTTTATCTTCTCAGTGTCCACTGTAAACTAGAATGAACCCTACAAGTGAAAGAAGTAGATTTGTTCCAAGCTCGCTTTGGCTTTCCTATGCCTCTTAACAAAATTACGTTAATCTTACCAAATAGAAAGGTTGTCCCACCAAAACAAAACAAAAACAACAACAAAAATTGTCTGTATATCTCCAAATATTTATTGCACATTACAGGAAAACAGGATAATTCAGGTTGGAATGGACCTCAGGAGGTTTCTGTTTTAACCTGTTGCTCAAAGAAGGGTTAGCTCTGAGATCAGAGCAAGTTGTTCAGGTCTTTGTTCAGCTGAATATTGAAAATCTACAGGGATGAAGATGAAGATGTGAAGTTTGATCCAATTCTTAACAGCCCATATACTGATATACAGTGTCATATTCAAGTTCTTCAGTCTCCTAGTAACATTTTTTTTCACCTGATCTAACATAACTAAGTGATCTCAAATACCAGGAGCGAGTACCTTGTACTTCTAATATCCTTATTGTCACAATGTACACCAAAGTAGGAAAGTACTCTTCTCCCCAGTGAAGGAACACGTCCCAAGAAAAAGAAATCAGGATTTAGAATTGTAAAAGCCCAAATTTCTGTCATTTTTTCTTACAGTCTTTGATCTGAAGAAAATACTGTAGTTAGTGGGTGGAGGCTAGAGAGGAAGAAAACAAAACTCAGGGGAAAATTCTAAGGAAATATAGGTTGCCAAAGAGAAACACAATGTCTAACACGTCAACCTACAAAAGTTTGATGGTGGAAAATAAATTGAAGTACAGAGCTACTAGGACAAATTAGTGCGTTTTATTCTTTACCATAACTTAAGTAAAAATTAACCGATTAACATGTAAAACAGCTGTAAGTCTTTGTTAGTGCATAATGCTAGTTATCTCTTGTACAGACCTTACAGGAATATTTCTGTATTTGCAAAAAGACATCTTACTTCTCTTACTTTCTAATAGATGCTTGGGGTAGGTCTTTCAAGTGTATTTATTTATTTATTTATATTTCTTATTTAGATAAAAGCAAAAATTAAGTTTCACACTAAAAAAAAAAAAGAAAATGAAAAAAGAAAATAATAAAAACATCTTAAAATCAGACCAGAACATTTCTGAGTGTAAGAAACTACTGCATTTTTTAGACATAAGACATTAAATATCTAAATGTCTGAGACTCCTATCTGTAAAATCAAGTCAACAACGTTTTCATGATGACATATTTATGATTGCTGTAGTAACTGTTAGAGCAAAACTAGTTTCCCTTTACATGTTCAATGTTGTGGTCTTTTCTCACACCCATTTTCAATGGATCTATTCATGCATCCATGCCTTTCTGGATTTTTAGCACAATAAACCATGTCAAAACAGCAGGTTCAGAAAACATCACAGACTAAAATGTCAAGGGGTGATAGTACTTAGTCCAAGAGAGGATCAGATATACTAAAAAGGAACTGTGGATCATACAATTGGTTATGATAGCAATTAAGTCACTGCTCACACATATTAATACATTTTGGACAGAGAAATAATGACTTAAACTTCAGGATTTTATTGCTATTGTTTTTGTAGATATGCTCCATTTTTTTCCATCATTATATTGTAATGTAAAATAATCTAGAACAACTAAACATTGTAATATTGTAAAAATAACTAGAATCATAATATTGAATTATATCCCTTTCTAATCCTTCCTTCTCTAAACATTTTCCACCATTTAACCACTATTTATTTTCTATAGTACTCAAATAATCAAATATCAAATTCTTTCCTAGTGTTCTGCTATACTTTTAGAAAATAACTATTTTAATTTAAAGGAGATCTATTCATCAATTCACAATAATAGATTTCTATTAAATTTAAGAGTGGCAAATTAGAACTGATAAGAGATTCTTATGATAAGATATTATATGTTGAACTAGTTCTTTTATTAATCCAAAAGTTTAAAAAGAATCCATAAGCTGATTGGACATGTAGCTAGTAAGTAAATTCAGAGTTTTGCAGTATATCACTGAAAGAATTGCCAGTTTTAGAAAGGATACAAAAATATCATAGTTCATAGTTAACTAGCCTCTATTAGTGAGGCTAGTTAATTAATTTATTTATTAGTGTAAATAATTTGAGGCTTTGTAATTTGTGTATTTTATGTGGGCTTTAGGTACAGGTGTCAAGCCTTGGGTAACAGGTGAGGCTCTGTGAGAACAGGCCAGGGCTACCTTCTGTTAGATACTGTCAGTTCCAGCCATTTCCAATGGTCCAACTGCAAGACACAGCTGAACCCAGCAGCCAAGGAAGTGGTGCCTCTGGGAAAGCAGATTTCATTAGGGCAATATGCTGCCTGGCAATGTGAGGAACAAGGGAAAGAAAGTGAGAAATAGCACTGCAGACACCAATGTAAGAGAAGGAGGGGAAGGAGGTGCTCCATGCACTGGAGCAGTGATTATTCTCCAGCCTGTGAAGCATGGTGGAACAAATATCCACACCATGGCCAATCGAAGATCCACACTGGAGTAAGGGTAAATATGAGGAGAAAGGAGAAGTAGAGAGAAGCTGTTATAGACTATCCCCATCTCTCCTGCACCACTCAGAAGAGATAGGAATGGAGGAGTGAAGTTGAGCCTAGGAAGAAGGGGGAAGTGAGAAGAAAGTGTGTTAGTTTTTGTCTTTGTTTCTTACCATCCAACTCCATGTTAATTAGCAATAAATTAATTTTCCCCAAATTGAGTCTGTTATGTCTGTGATAGTTATTGGTAAGTGTTTTCCCTGTCTTTATCTCAACACAAGTTTTTTCATCTCATTTTCTCATTCTGTCCTGTTGATGAGGGAGACACAAAAGAGCCGGGGGGGGGAGGGGGGGGGCATCTGACAGCCAGCCAAGGTCAATGCACCACAACTTTTGTCATTCATGCATGCCAGTTCAGAAAATAAATAAATAAATAAATATAAATCTCAAAAACTTGATAGAAAGCAAAAGCACTACTACTCAGTAGTAGACAACTTATCTGCTCAGTCTTTAAGATTTTGGCTATGAATGCACTCACATTTGCACATTGAGAACTTATTAAATGTGTTGAATTTTACTACTATTGCAAGTTTAACCTGTAGCATTCTTAGAAAATTTAACTAATGTTGGGTCTTCCTATTTGATTTCTCAGGAAGAAAATATTTAGCCATAAAGTTAGAAAGAAAGTTAAGAAATGAAAAATTGTTTTTAAAAAATAATTTCAATTCAGATATGAATAGGAGTAACTCCTACACCTTTGTATGTCTACTCAGTTTAAAATAAGTAAAATTTGTCTTAATAATATATAGAACAAAGCAAACAAGATTGAGCAGAAGAGTGACAGGGTTCAAATCCTACTCTCACTATAATTTGTTAATAAAAAATTCTTGTATTCAAAAAAAGATTATCAAAACAGCATATGATTTATTAACTAATTTATTTGTTCAAGTGATACTTTTTCCCTGTCAAAATGCAGAGAACTGTTCATTATTTAAAATAATGATCATAGGCCAAAGCTGAATATTTTTAATTGAACAGCTGCTTTTAACTAGAGAACAAATTGCTCATCAGTTTCTGGTGTGATCATTTTCTTTACAAAGAATGTTTCTAAAAACAGTCACTATCCATTATCAGTCTGAAATTTTTATTAAACAGCTCTCCACTCATTTTTAGTATCATCAATGAAACAGACATTAAATATAATTACCTTTCCTAAGACAGTCAATTGAGCTTAATACATCAAAAATATCAAGAAAAAAAAATGGAGTAAGAAGAACCATGTATCTCACTACTATACAAAAAAATTCTTTAAAAATCTCTAGGGTCTGGATTTGGCTGCTTCTTGGATAGAAAAATAGATCAGAGTAAAACATATCAAACGACTTACATTTAAAGTACTCAAAAACATTTTTAGGTCCTTAAAGTAACAAGATTTTTTTTTTTTTTTTTAAAAAAGCAGTACATATTTTTACTCTCTAACATCTAAAACACTATAATAACAGAGTTTACTTTTCTCTTCTTAAAATTGCGTTAGGATGAATAGCATAGCTTTTGAAGCTTTTGGAGCTTTCTAAGCATCAGAGCAGAAGCCTTCTCCTTCCACCTTTCCCGCAGCTCTACCACTGATTTCACAAGGCTTTACACAGTCCTCTGTGAATTGGTTCATCTAACCACCCTGTTGAAGAACTAATCCATTAAAAACAAAAACAAGCCTATTCAGTTCACAAAGGGAAGCAAATCTACAGGGTGATGAGCCTGATGAGGACCAAAGCCAATGGAAGTGACGGGAAGGATCAGACATAACCAAGGTCAGAGCCAGTGTTGTTTCTTTAAGTGACAACAATCTTTTTGATGATCTTAACTATCTTCTGTAAATTTAACCTTAATGTGTGAAAATAGCACGATATGGAAAGGAGAGATGCCATATTTTGCTTATCAACACTGTAAGTGCCAGGAACTTCCAGAGCAGCTTCAACTTATATTAAATATTCTACCAAGTTTTGGAATTCATCCATGAGCAAAATGATGTTATCATTGTACATGTTATTTCTGTCCTGGTACATAGATAAAGTTCTAGTAGCAGGGCATGTGAAGGAGGAAAAGCTATCTGCTATTATATCTATTATTTTATATCTATATGTAAATATATAAAGATATTTTATAAATCTCTTTCTTAGAATATAAAGTCATTGTTGAGTAATAGCAAAAAAATAGAATAAATCCTATCATTTCATCATCTATTTTAGCTGGAAAACATACTTCAGAGCTTGCACTGCAGTAGTTAAAAAATATATAGATATATATATATATAATAATCCATGGATTTTATTTCATTCCATTTTCTTCCAGAAATCTTGTACTCCAAGTCAAAAGCTACCTACTTTTCTCACAGTCTCCTGTTCACTTTAAAGGAGAAAATATAGCCTGAGTATAAAGCAAAGAGTAAGACAGAAGCTCAGGAGATGTTAGAGGAAAATCGTCCTCCTCCAACACCAGATATTGCTATCCTTTTACAGGAAGGCATATGGTACTTCAAGGCAGAACCTGAATCCACTGCAGTGGAGAATGAAGTATGTGTAAAGATTTCATTTTAGACTTCTGCAGTGAGAAATTAATCTTTCTATTTCCCATATCCATTCTAAAATGCCCTTGAGGTGGGAGGAACAGCAAAACTTTTTGGTTGCTTGAGAGGAAGTGATCATAACACAGAAAATAATAGAAAAATGCAGGGTAACAGAGACAGCCACATCCAAAACAAAGTAGAGGAGAAAGCCAAGATAAAATGGAAAATATTTTTAATTGCAGATCTAAAATTGTAAGGGAAACAGATCTGGGGGAAAAAAAAAGCTGTGATATTGAAGACATTATTTACCGCATCATGTCATAAGTGAAATAACATAAAAATAAATAAATAAATAAATAAATAAATAAATAAACACACAGATAAGTAAGGGGCTGTAGATTAATGTTTATATTACATGAGCACATAGAATATAAATGAGTCATTTTCAGTCCCATAACAGGTAGGTATATAATTCCATATTGATCATTATATCCAAAAAGTCACAGCAAATTTTACACATTTGTGCTTGACAGAAGTTTCAATCAAGAAGATGAAAAGCATATCTAAGAAAATACATCCTGAGTTTAAAATTGAAAATAAGGTCCCTCTTCAAAGGGAAAAAAATCTAATAAAAAAATCAGACTAGGAAAATGTAGATTTTCATATTTTTTTAAAACTTTTTCTTTACCCCCTGAAAATCAATGCATGTGAACTGTTTGATCTTCTGTCCTCACAAATAAAAGGTATAAGTTTCTCTAGGAAAAACAAAAAAACCATAATCTCAGCATAGTTAATTTTCATATTTTTCAAAACAAAATAATTAAGTGTAATTTTCAAATTAATAGACTGCTGTCTTCAAAGAACTCCTATGATAAGAAATGAACAGAAAGAAATGGTAATGATCAAAAGAACTGCTGTTTACAAAGGACAGTGAAACATTTTAATCTGGTATAAAATAACAGAAAGGTATCAGGTACCCAGTTCTAACCTGCACTTTTGAAAATCTTCCCTTAATATGAGCATTTTTCCAAAATTAATGTATTAATTATAATTAATTATAATTAATATGTACAATCAATTTAAAATGGCTGCATCATTATCATCAAAACTTTTTATACACTTTCTATAAAAACTATTATACTATTAAGCTATTATTTATATTATACTTTTAATCAAATCTTATATATATGTATCAGAGATCCTTAGTGCTTGCTCAATTTGATTCAGAATCCAACATAATCACTGGGTATCTTCCCACTGATTTCCCTGGGATTTGAATCACACCTTTAGTTCCTTTACATCCCTGCTCTGAACTTGGCCATTTAAATAAAGTGATCTGCATTTTCTGAGTAACTGAAAACCAAGCTTTTATCTTGATATACATAAAAGACCGCTGAAAAACATCACCTGCCTGAAACAAATTAGTTAGCATATAAAAGTACAGAGCTTTTCAACTATATATATATTCTTAATAGGTAAGAAACATAGTTAGTCATTCCAAAAGTCATGAGGACAAAATGCAGCTTACCCTTGACAACAATAAATGCACTAGAATATTATCCTCAATTTTATATATAGCCTGAGAATGTAGTCTATTACATGTCATTCTGCTATGCATGAAAGCATACAGTGTTGTACTATTGTTCAAAAATTTTAACATAATGCTTCTCTAATTTTCTTAAATATTAAGGAATAACTAGAACTGTTATTGCAGCAATAACTGAGTAATTAGTTTTACAGTTTTAAGAACACACTCTTTGAATATCTGTACTGCTCCACTGTTAGAGACAGCCATTTCAAAATAAAATACTGCTTTTCTATACAAAGTAACACTTCTACTAAACATTGCTAAGAAAACTTTATAAGGAAAAGGTCTTTTTGATTATATTCTGATAATCCAGAATTTTAGCACAAAGATAAATTCAATCCAATTCTTGGAGTGTCACTACCATTTAAAGGAAGAAAATTTAAGATATTCTGTTACATTTGCTGTAAAGAGGTAAGAAGATACAAATACTGTTTGTCTCTTTATATACTATTAGACAATAGCTATGCTTGTATAAATGCAAATAGTTCTGCCAGGTCTGCACCCAGTTTGTACTTTAAATGTGGGATAGGATTAAATAAAAATAAATATATAAAACAGATTTGAGTCCACTTAGCAATTAATATATTTTGCTGTTTTCAATCATTAGGCTAGGCTGTGTTGTCTTAATTCTACTTTATGAGTGATTTTTGACATTTTGACATTTAATATAAATTAATCTTTGTAAACAGTATCAGATGGTGGAGTAAACAAGACTTTTAAAGGAAATAATCATTACTGCAGACAGGATACTGCACAAAAAAAAAAAAAAAAAAAAAAAGATGTGTTAGCTACTTATATTTCATGCCAACATAAGCTGTCACAGTTGTAACTTTTTGCTACTCATAATAATAATCAAACAAACTAATCTCCACAGGAATTTTCTAATGTTTTCATTGACTATCTATTGTCTGAGTATATTACTGTGTAATAAAAGTTCTGTGTATAGCTTTTCCAAACCACTGAGATAACTATTGCAAAGCCTGTAATGCAAATATTATTATCAGAACACCTCGAGTACTGTGTGCAGTTCTGGGCACCACAGTATAAAAAGGACATGAAACTGTTGGAGAGTGTCCAGAGGAGGGCTACGAAGACGGTGAAAGGCCTGGAGGGGAAGACGTACGAGGAACGGCTGAGGTCACTGGGCCTGTTCAGCCTGGGGAAGAGGAGGCTGAGGGGAGACCTCATCACAGTCTACAACTTCCTCGTAAGGAGGTGTTGAGAGGCAGGAGATCTTTTCTCCATTAACACCAGTGACAGGACCCGCGGGAACTGGATTAAGCTGAGGCAGGGGAAATTTAGGCTTGACGTCAGGAGGGGGTTCTTCACAGAGAGGGTGGTTGCACACTGGAACAGGCTCCCCAGGGAAGTGGTCACTGCACTGAGCCTGTCTGAATTTAAGAAGAGATTGGACTGTGCACTTAGTCACATGGTCTGAACTTTTGGGTAGACCTGTGTGGTGTCAAGAGTTGGACTTGATGATCCTTAAGGGTCCCTTCCAACTCAGGATATTCTATGATTCTATGATTCATATTTGACAAGGTACAGAGTAAATATGTTTTTTAGAGCACTGCAGGTTAGTCCAGTTCCATATCTGTCTTAGAATTTTACCTTTGAATTAAATACTAGGAATAGCCTTTAAATACCAGTTGGATAAAAATACTTTGTTTAAGCAAACATACTTTTTATCATTAAAAGAAAGAAAGAAAGAAAGAAAGAAAGAAAGAAAGAAAGAAAGAAAGAAAGAAAGAAAGAAAGAAAGAAAGAAACATAATTGATCATAAATCAAGTTGTGTTTGTGTTTTCAGGTTTATTATTTTAATATACAATGATCTCCCTGTCCTTATCTCAACCCTTGATCCTTTTCCATCCTATTTTCTTCTTCTTTTCCTTTGAGGAGGAGGAGTGTGAGAGTGGCAAATATGGACTTCAGCTGCCCAGCAGGGTAAAAACACCACACAGTCTCATCTCCAATTTCATTTTTTCAAAGGCTTGCTGTTGCTTAGTGCCCCATTTGAAATTTTTCTTCTTCCAGGTCACTCAATAAAGAGGTGTTACAATCAGACTAATTTGGAATATGCCTTCTCCAAGAACCCACAACACCTAAGAAAGCCCGTGTTTCCTTTTTGCTAGTTGGTGGAGACCTGGTTATTTTGTTGATCGCATCCATTGTGATTTGATGATGTCCATCTTACCTTTTTATTCCTAAAATGGATCTCCTGGGTAGGCCCTTTGACCCTACTTTGTTTTATGGCAAAACCAGCTTTCAGAAGGATTTGGATGATTTTCTTACCTTTCTCAAAAACTTCTGCTGTGTTGCCCCATGCAACAATGTCATCAATGTATTGCAGATGTTCAGGAGTTTCCCCCTGTTCTAGTGCAGACTGGATCAGTCTGTAACAAATGGCAGTGACATGTTGTCATCCCAGGAGCAGTCAATTACAGGTGTACTGGCTGTCCCTGCAAGTGGAAGCAAACTGTGGCCTGCAGTCTGCTGCCAAAGGGATTGAGAAAAATGCATTACAGATATCAATTGTGGCATACTGTTTGGCTGCCTTTGACTCTAGTTCCTACTGAAGTTCTAGCATGTCTGGCATGGCATCACTCAGAGGCGGTGTGACTTCATTCACACCATGATAGTCCACTGTTAGCCTCCACTCTCCATTACACTTTCACACTGGCCATACGAAACTATTAAAGGGTGAGTGAGCCTTGGCAATAACTCCTTGGCTCTCCAGTTGATGAATCAGCTTATGGATGGGAATCAGGGAGTATTAGTTGGTGCAGTATTGCTGCTGCTGCACTACTGTAGTAGAGATCATCACCTACTATTCTTCAATGCTCAGCAATCCCACAATAGAAGGGTCCTCTGAAAGGTGGGGCAAGGTAGGCAGCTGCTTAATTTCCTCTGTCTCCAAGGCAGCTGTACCAGACGTACAACAGTACCCTTTGTGTCCTTGAGGTAGTCTATGCCAAGGATGCGTGGAGCCTCCAGGCCAGTTACAATGGTGTCCTTTTGCCATTCATTCCCAGTCAGGATCATGTCAGCCTCCAATACAGTTAGCTGTTGGGATCCTCCTGTCACTTCAGGATTTTGTCCCTCTATAGACTGATGGCATTAGGATACACTGTGTAACAGTGTCCACTAGAGCCATATACTCCTGAGTGTCTGATGTACCAAGACATTGAATCCACACAGTCCCATAAACAGTTATCCCTTTCCTGCACCTGGCTGGAGGTAGGGCCCCTTTAGTTCTGGTCATTATATTCATTACTCTCTTCTTGAAAATGCAAGTCAGAAGTCCCTTTATTAAAGTCAGAAGTAAGATCAACCCTTTTACTCTGTCTGGGGAAGTGCCCGCTCAAAACTGGAGCTGCAATTTTCCTGGAAGAACACACTTTTTTGATTGTTTTTCCTTGCAACTCATGTACCCATGTTTCTATGGTTGAGGTAGATTTTCCATCCCACTTTCTCATTTCCTCTCCATGCTCTCACATGTGAAATCACAGGGTGGCACAAGGTCTGTATACACTATATCTGGTCTCTTGAGAAGAGGAATGCTTATTTCTAATAGCTGAGATAGTGGACTGTAGAGATGCGGAGTAGGAATTGATGGAACTACCAGGACGGATTCTTCACAGCCAGATGAAGGCCAGTAGGAAGGAAGAGAGACTTTCTTCATATTTTTGGAGTTGGCCAGAATTCATCCACTGTTTGTCCCTCTCCGTCTTTACAGGTCATTACTATCAATGACTTAACATAAGTCATTGATGGTGTGTTCCATAAAAACTTCCACCACATGGGTTATGTGCACTTGACTTTATCTGAATATTTGGATAATTGTCCATTGTCCAGATCATCATAAATCACCTCCAGGCTATTTTCCTCAAGTACTGGTACCTCTCTCTATGGTGGTCCACTTGCCTGACTGACATACAACATCTTCCTCAAAGGGATGCCTTTCACACAGAACCACATGAAATCATCTAGGTTGGAAGACCGCCAAGATCACTGAGTCCAACCTCTGACCTGACACTAACCAATCCGCTAATAAAACATATCTCTAAGCTCTACATCTAAACGTGTTTTGAAGACCTCCAGGGATGGTGACTCAACCACTTCCCTGGGCAGCCTGTTCCAACGCCTAACAACCCTTTCGGTAAAGAAGTTCTTCCTAATAACCAACCTAAACCTCTCCTGGTGCAACTTTAGCCCATTCCCCTGTGTCCTATCACCAGACATGTAGGAGAATAGACCAACCCCCACCCTGCTACAGCTTCCTTTAAGGCATCTATAGAGAGCTATAAGGTCACCCGAGCCTCCTCTTCCCCAGGAGGAACAATTCCATCTCCCTCAGCTGCTCTTCATAAGACTTGTTCTCCAGACCGATCACCAGCTTCATTGCCCTTCCCTGGACCTGCTCAAGCACCTCGATGTCCTTTCTGTAGTGAGGGGCCCAAAACTGAACACAGTACTCGAGGTGTGGCCTCACCAGAGCCAAGTAAAGGGAGCCAATCTTTTCCCTAGTCCTGCTGGCCACACTGTTTCTTATACAAGCCAAGATGCTGTTGGCCTTGTCCACCTGAACACACTGCTGCCTTCCTACCCTCAAGGAGATCAACACATGCACCTAACTTGGTGTCGTCTGCAGACTTACTGAGGGTGCTCTCATTAACCTCATCCAGATCACTGATAAAGATGTTAAAGAGAACTGGACCTAGTACTGAGTCCTGGGGGACTCCACTAGTGACCGACCTCCAGCTGGATTTAACTTTATTTACCACAACTCTTTGAGCCTGGCTATCCAGCCAGTTTTTAACTAAAAATTCCTTCATACTTAACAGGACCCTCATACTTAACCCTCTTGAGGCTGAGGGCTTGTGCCCCTTTTCTTATCACTTTGTCAATGCTCCCTTCCCTAGAGAGGGATCCCAGCTGCTTGGCTTCTTTGCTCTTTAGTTCCATTCTGCTGGCCCCCATTATCCCAGAATTGGAACTGCCAGGTGACAATGTGCTTGCCTGGATAATGGATGAAATCTTTTTGCATATCTCACAGATCACCCAGGGATAGGAATCAGGTGGTTACTGCCTCATTTATGAGTTCTCCCTTTTTCTTTTCTGTTCTTGTGATGGTCCTGCTTTGGAGTAGTCTTCTTTATCAAATTCCTCCTCATTCCCTTTCTTTGTAGGAGTTTCTTCCCTTATTAAATGAGCTGATTTTCACACCCATTGTTTCTTCTCATGTATGAGGATGATCAGAAATGACTGATATTGGTATGAGTAGGTTCTCTGGTTCAGCTGCAATGCCTGTTGCAAGGCTGCAGTAGCCGCAGAACAGCTGTAGAGCCTGTTACAGGGGTTGGAGTGGCCTCAGCACCTGTTGTTTTGCTGTCAGATCCAGAGACATTCTTTTCCCCTTTGGGGTGCTGAATAATGTTGAATAGCATTCAGTAAGTATGGGCCAGGCCCCAGCACATTGCAGTGATTATAATTTTACTTTATTTATTTATTTATTTATTTATTTTTAATTATTTTACTTTTTAAATTTATTTTACTTTATTTTTTTTTTTAATTTATTTTTTTTTAATTTATTTTACTTTAATTATTTTACTTTTTTTTTTTTTTTTTTTTTTTTTTTTTTTTTTTTTTCCAGGATTCTGAACTTTTTCAGGGGTGAAATTCCAAAACACTGGAGGTGTTGACTGTCTTAGGTACCTGTTCATACTATCCCCTGCACCCTGCTACTCATAACTATCCAGCCTTAGGGCAGATCTCTCATTGGTATTCTTAAAGAGTTTTTTAACCTTAAAACCTGAAGCACATTCAGGAGACATAGCAATAGGAACATGCTGGTTAGAACATCCCAAGCATATCCAAAATTCCCAACACCTGTTGTAATTAACCTGGAGAAGAAGTAGGAGGTGAAACAGTAAGAGTATGTGAAGGAGTTAAGGAAAGTGGGCCACACTGACTGGTTGAAAAAGATTGGAGAAAAAGAGAGTGTAATTATTAATAGCTTTGGAAAGATGGTTCCCAAAGAGCAAAGATGATGACAATGCTGAGTACAAATACCAGATTAGTTTCATGACCTGCAATTTTATTATGTCTTAAGCCAGTATTACATGATACAGCAAAAGGGTAACCTTAATTCAGCCCCCAGGGGTGATCAATGTTATAGGAAGCAGAGAGCAAGTAAGGTACAACATAAAATGACTGTGAGAACAAACAAACATACACACAGAGAAATCAACATTGAAACCAGCAGCTTTAAACTAATATAGTGTTTATAACAAATGTGTTTTAACTTACTGTGGTCAGATCCATCACTATCTCAACATTTTTTGTCCCAAGCTGAGTGCCAAAAGTACTGTTGTGGTTTAACTCAGCAGGCAGCTAAGCACCACACAGCTGTTTGCTTACCTCCCCCTTCCCCACAGTGGGATAGGGGAGAGTATCAGAAAAAAAAGGTAAAATTTATGGGTTGAGATAAAGACAATAGAATAGGATCAGGAAGGGAAAATAATAACAGTAAAAATAATAATAGTAACAATAATAGAGGAGAATTATACAAAGCAAGTAATGAACAATGCAATTGCTCACCACCCACCAACCAATGCCCATCTCATCCCTATAGCACTGGCAGCCCCTCCCCCAGGCCAACTCTCTCCAATGTTATTGTTCAGCATGATGTGATACGGTATGGAATATTGCTTTGGCCAGTTTGGGGCAACTGACCTGGTCTTGCCGCCTCACTGGCAAGGCAGTGGGAGAAGTCGAAAAGTCCTTGACTTAGTGCAAGCACTGTTCAGCAACAACTAAAACAGTGTGCTTGAGCAACCTGATCTAGTGAGAGGTGTCCCTGCCCAAGGCATGAGAGTTGGAATTGTATGATAATTAAGATATCTTCCTACCCAAATCATTCTACGAGTCACAGAATCACAGAATTGTCTCCATTGGAAGAGATCTCAAGATCATCGAGTCCAACCTCTGACCTAACACTAACAAGTCCTCCACTAAACCATATCACTAAGTTCAACATCTAAACATCTTTTAAAGACCTCCAGGGATGCAGGTCAACCACTTCCCTGGGCAGCCCATTCCAACGCCTAACAACTTTTTCGGTAAAGAAGTTCTTCCTAATAACCAACCTAAACCTCCCCTGGTGCAATGTTAGCCCATTCCCCCTCGTTCTGTCACCAGGCACATGGGAGTCTATGATTATATTGGCCTTATTCTGTTCCAAAATCTGAAACACAACACTATCCCAGCTACTAGGAAGAAAAATAAATCTATCCCAGCTGAAACCAGGATACTAGTATACTGTTGATATTAAACTGTACTTAAATAAAATAAAATATTACAATTTATATTTATATGAATAATTTGTATGATAAAATGTTCATTTCAAACTGTGTAACATAATCCATGCATATAGTGTATAATGTAATCTAATCTATAGTAGCTGCTTTTCAGTAATAAGCTATCACATTCACTACTAAAGACAAATATTAGAGAGACAGAGGAATGTTCTCCAGTTTAAGCCTTCTCCAACCATTACTTAATTCAAATTAGTGTACATATAAATACACACACACATGCACGCATTTGCACACCAATTTATATGTTTTCTTTTTGTTTGTTTGTTTGTTTTGTGTTTTTTTGTTGTTTGTTTGTTTGTTTGTTTGTTTTTGGCTTTCTGCAGGAATATCAGTTAAAATAGAATGAACATGACTTTCTTCAAAAATAGAGACAGACTATTCATATAGTAACTCAGCATTCAGAGACAGGAGTAATAATTTATAATAACATATATCTATAGATATAGATATATGCTGGTCTAGGTACATTCTGGATCAATTATCAACTTTTTGACGTATGAGATATTGATAATTCCAACTACAGAAATACAAGCTGAATTTTCTCCATGTAAGCAAGTCAAATAGTAATACACCACTGCAATACAATGACTTTTTCCTATACACTATAACTTTCTGGGACAAGATGGTTATTGTGAACTACACTTCTTTCTGCTTACATAGCTGGAAACAGGTGGAAAACTAATGATCACAGATTGGTATGCTGTGACATAATGTCATAAATTAAGTGGTCTCAACAATAATCAACTTTGCTTCCTAGACTTTTTCATGTCCAATAAAACAATTAGCAAAGCAAAACACAATGAATAATGTTTTTGTTCATTGGTCACTAAATTCCAAAGTGAAATTCTTTTCTTCCTTTGTTGTTTCCTCTTTCCATGCAAATAGTGGAGAAAGTTAGAGAATAGTGGCTCAACCAAAAGAAAAATCAATGATTCAGTTATCAGTGGTTTGAAGGTGTTTCCAAAATGCTGAATCCTTAATTTGATCCTAATCAACTCATGGTTTCTGCTCTGGTTGCTAATTTGGACAGAAAGTGAACAGTGATGAGAGAAAAAAAGTGCCTGTATTTAGAGCATAATAAAAATAAGTTGAGTGGAAAAACAACAAAGAGCTGTGGTTGCCTCTGATGGAAGGAAATCTTTATGAGAGATGCCTCTGATAAAGGAAGCTTTTTGAGATTTAGTAAATGTCCACTGTCTCCCTGTCAATAGCTATTATTTTACATCAACAGCCCCAAATGCTTAAACAGAAAAAGGAAAAAAAGTGAAAAAGGAAGCTTTGCACATTTTCAGTAGTCAAGATTATTTGGGAATAAACCCTGAATAATTGCAAATATTCTACTCTGACATATGCCTTAAAGGCTTAATAAATGAATAACCAAAGAGATTTTGTCTCTGACAGATTTAATCTAGAACCTCATTATTGTGGTTTTACCCAGCTGGGCAGCTGAGCTCCACCACAACCACTCTCTCACTTGCCCTCCTCAAAGGGAAAGGGGAAGAAAATACAATGGAAAGGGATCAAGGATTGAGATAAGGACAGGGAGATCACTTGACTTACTACTTACAAGCTAGAGCAGTGAGAAACAAAGGAAACAAATTAAAAACACCTTTCCAATAAAAACACCAATTCCAATATAATTGTAGCAGATATGCATTTTTTCTCTGCTTAAAATAGATCTGAATTTGTTTCATCAAATTCAATGCAATGTTAATTTCATTATGAATATTTAAAAATTAAATCAATTAACTGGTTACGTACTGGTAATTTTGGGAAATATATTTACTTGGAACTGTGAACAAAGTTTGGGTAGATAATCGCAAATTATTGTTCAATTATTTAAAACTATTTCCAATATCACACTACAAATTGGGGTAACTAATTAGATCAATAAATGATATTTTAAGGAAAACAAAAACAAAAACAAAACAACAGACACACACACACACAAAAAAAAAAAAAAAAAAAAAAAAGGACATAAATACTCTGGTGTTTCCTGATAGTACATTAGATGTTATGCTCTGGAATTTCTTAAAAACTAAACTTACAAAAATTATATAGGTTGTAACGTAAAACAGTTACTAAGAAATGTTAGAACTGAGGTTGAAATTCTCTCAGTCACCTACAAATACATTGTATCACTGCCACTAATTGCATGTTTTAAAATTACTTGCTGTTTACATATAGTATTCAAGGACTGACATGAAGAGTACTCAAAGAAAAAATCATACAGTTAATCCCATACTTTATACAATATCTAAATGTTTCCGTGAACTTAATTATTTAATAGTTTTGTCCCAGATTTTTGTATATGGTATCAGAATCTGGAGGAACCCAACAGACCCTCCTTGCCATGACCAGCCTCAGTTGGGATTCCCACTCACTTTTGCACAAGGGTCCTGAGACTGTTACAGCTCACCCCGGGCTGTCCAGACCATGCCTCAGTGAGGCAGGTGCTTAGGGAGGTGCTCCTCCCTAGCTCTGTCCCTGTCCCTGCCTCATGTATGAGTTTTTTACTCCCAGATGAGATTGTTGGAGGGACCCTAGACCTGGTTCATCACTTGTAATGTCAGGGACTGTTACTCCTGTGACTAGTTCCCAGGACCCTGTTACCAGTTCCCAGGTCTGCACTTGCAGGATTGAGCCCTGCTGAGAGCACAGCCTGTATGTGGTCAACCTTGACACCCAGCTTTTACCCTTCAAGGAGCAATCCTGTTTCTGGTAATCCTTGATATATGGCACTAGCTACTACAGTGAATTATTTGCAAGTTTTACTAAAATTTGTTTTCATAATATGCAAGGGGTATCATTAGATGACTCCATGTGGCTTTTTCAAAACTGGTGGTTTATGTGATGTTTTATCAGTTCAAAACACACTTTCCATTTATTTAACTTAAAAGTGAAATTTCTTATCATAAGTGCTTGTTTCTCAAGCTGAGCACCCAGAATTTTTAAAAAAATGTTATTGATATGCATCTTCAAAAAACTTGTTTGAAAACATCTAGTAACATACAACAACTTTTTGAAAGGCAGAACATTTATAAAAATGGAACAGGATTTCTACCTGAAAATACAACACTTTCACTCAGAATAGAAGTCAGAACTATTAGCTAATTTCCAAAATAAGATGTAATCAAAGTGGCAATTTTAAACCAATCACATAAAAACAAACCCTGCCTTTGTTTTTTTTTTCTTTTTTAACTAAATGTATCAACATGAAAGATACAGTACACAGAAGTGTCACAAAGATGCACAGGGAAGACAAGAATAAAAGTAGTGACATGCTACAAGTAGACTAACAGGAATGAAATTTGCTGAAAGCTTATTTCAAATACAAGAAGTAATAATATTTTTTTCTGCTAATAGATTTTTTTTTTTTTTTTTGTGGATGCTACAGAAATATGATTTATAGAAATATGTATCTATTTGTCTTCACAGCTTTATTCTAGATTTTCTGTATTTATAGTTTGAGGCAAGTATCTAGCACATTAAATATGTTTGATCAAGCATATACAATAAAATAATACATGAAAGTATAATATTGACTGTACACTTTCTTTAATGGCCTTATCTGATATGCTTCTCTTTCATTTGTGGATGGTTTAGCTGTCATTAAGTGCCATCTAAACTACGTAACGTTGTTAAGCAATTTCTGAAGACAATCAATAACTACAAAATTCAACAAGATTCAATTTTGAGGAGAAAAATTAAAGGATATACAAAGCTGCATGAGGATGGAGTCAGAGGTCATGAGTTTCACAAACAGCCCAGATGGGACATTTCTTTATGTCATACAGAAACCATTTTCAATGAACAAATTGTAGTAGAAGCCAATGTCTGAGACCATTTTTCAGCTGTCCTGTTATGTACTTTGCAAATAGATGTGTATAATCCCCTGAGAATATTTTAGTCTTTAAGGTGATGGTGAATTGATTAAATTTTTATGAATGTCACTAGGTAATAAAACAAAATCGACTGTCATGTTAGAAAGAAACTTTCCACAAGAATCTGTATACCAGTAAAACTCTATTTAAGTAAATAACTTTTGCAAAAAGAAAAGTTCATGAAACATTATCTTACTCCTTCCTACAGTAATCTGAGAAAATAAACATCACCATGAAAGAACTAATAGAGCTTGCATAATTTCACTATTACTTTCTTAAATTAAAACCCAATACTCCAGTCTCACACAAATGTATACTTTTTTTTTTTTTTTTTTTTTTTCCTTGCACAGGCAAAATCTCGCAAGTCTTGTGAAAAAATCTATTTCAAGACTTGTATGGAGACTTAATTGCATTTTCCTTTTTAAGTGCTGATTTATTCAACTGACTTCTACAGAATTCTTATCTATTTCCCTGCCATACTGTAGTGGCATTCTAAGTACCAAAACTTTGAGCATGCCAGACTTCCTTGACTTTGCTTTCAATATATCAAAAATAAAAAAATAAAAAAATAAAAGCATCCTAAAACTTCAGATTTGAAGGCTAAGTTTAATGTAAAAGGAATCCTGAATACATATATAAATATATGGAGATAGATATTTATATATATATGTTTGTACAGATAGGTGTACATAGAAGTATGCACATATGCAGCCACACAAATACCTTCTTTGTGGTTTGAACAAGTTATACAAATTACAAGGTATTACTTTCCTCTTTCTCACATCCTTCTAGCTTTCTTCACCTGTTTTCTCTGATGTTCATTAAGACTATAACTCAGTAAGAACTGTAATTCCTAATATTAATTATTAATTATTCTATTGCACTTGTACAGAATGTTGTTCACATGTTCCCTGGGATTACAGTTTACAGTATATTCACCAGTGGAAGTCCTGACTGACAATGAGGGTCTTACTTTTTGGACTCCTACATGAGATCAAATATCCATGTAAACTATTTTTTGAGGAGTGGGCATTAAGGAGGAAAGCAACATGTACTTGTGTCTTCTTCTTGTGGAAGACAACTCTCATAGTTATGGGTACCCTCTTTCCTGCAGCTGATATTAGAATTGCACACAAACACTCATGAAACAGGAAGTACAATGGGAAATATAGAAATACAAAGAAAACAACCTTCATTACAAATAAATTTCCCCATATCTGCTAGGTGTTATTCATTTGACAAACAGAATTTGCAACCTACACAGACATGAGTCAAAGAATTTTACAGTTCTAATTCCCCTCTAGTAATTTGTTACATTATCATTGTAGTGTACAGGTGCTGGACTGTTAGTCACTGTTAGACTGTGACCCATCAAGCTCTTGATTTTTCAAATATTTTTTTCACTGTTGAGATCCCCTCATCTTAGAAGTTTCTTATAAACAATAACAAAAATATATTTTCTACTTTAAAAGACATTTTGTTTTTCAAATTCCTCTTGAAAGCCTCCTATTGAAAAAAAATGAAAAAGTTCTACAACTCAGGGCGGTCATGCACCTTGAGACACACCATTTCATCCTCACTTTATGTTCATTCATACATGTATGTTTCTTAATTCATTGCATTATTGAGACAACAGATTTTATGAGGGCTAATGTTTTTAACACTTATTTTAAATGTAATTAAAACACATAATATACACTTAAAATCATTTTTAATTGATTAAAGAAAAGTTGTACCTTAAAATCTAAATAACAAATAATTAGTAATATAAAGGCATTAGTTTTAACTATTTTCTCAGATATTTTTAACATACGAATAGACGTTACATTTTATTAATGTTTATTATTTACCTTGTCCTAAAGTTTGCAGGATGAGGATGCCCATCATATAATGACAAATAATCATATTCTTCTTCAAGAGCAAAAGACTGAAAGACAATCTGTATCCTGTTTCTTTCTTCTGCTATTATAACCCATGTACAATTTGCACCATTTGGATATCCATATGGGAAGCCAGGGCTTTCTATAGTTCCATTAAGTCCTTTTAAAGTTCCACCACAGGTATAAATAAATCCTAAAAAAAAAACAAGCAAGGAAACAGAAGTTAGCAAAATGGATTTTGTTTTGTTTTAATATCAAGCTTCAACAAAATGCCATTTCAATTCACAATTTCACTTTTATCAAAATACTTCTCACCAAGCTCTGGCTTAAGAAAGGTAGAGTCCATGATTTAATATAAATCATGGCTACTTAATTCAAAACCACCCCTACAAATGTGTTTTCCACACTGTTTATATAAAGACAAATGGTAGCATTTTCACAAATAAATATATACAGGTGTAAAACATATTTGCTCATCTATGAGAAAAACTATTTGCATAAATTCCTTTTTTTTTTTTTTTTTTTTTTTTTTTTTTTTTTTGTAAAAAGCAAGAGGAACTCCATAGCAGTTAATGAATCCTATTCTACAGTTCTGCTGTAGTTCTGCTACAGATTATATCCATAAACCTTTTGCTGCTCCTCCCTAGATTTTGGGACTGGAAGAGGCTGAAAGGCTATTATGAGAAAGCTTTTTATAAACAATAATTCTGTTGTTTAAACTGTATGCTTAAAAGATCAAGATGAAATAGTCATCTGTTACATCCCTATGTTATCTCATGTAAAAACAACTCCACTGTGTATTTGTAAAACCAGAAAGAACTTATTAAGCTTTAATATATATAAATACAGTAGTAAGATGAACAACTTTTATGTTGACGACCAAGTGGATCAAAAAGATGGATCTGCAATGTATCCTCTTCAATGTGACTATCCCCAAATTCCTGAAATAGCTTCCACATACAAAATGTAGGACTATTGTTAAAAAATGTGAAAATTCTTCTTCTTCTTCTTCTTCTTCTTCTTCTTCTTCTTCTTCTTCTTCTTCTTCTTCTTCTTCTTCTTCAGAGAAAAACATTTGTTTAGGAAAAATGAGAAATCAATAATAATTATTAAAAAATAATGTATCCTGGCAGGACATGTTTTTCTTTTGCTCTAAGTTTCAGTTATAGCAGTTCCTAATTGCTTTCTCCAGGATTTCTGCTCTTTGATCCCTTAAAAAATTAAATTATTTTTCCCGTTTTGCCTTTTGTGCTCCAGAAACTTGTCTTCCCTAAGTGCATTCAGAGCAAGTGTCTTCCACTAAGAGGAGAATTTCACTGAGAGAGGCAGCTGCTCAGCATGCTTTTTCAGAGAAAGATGATATGCATTTCATAACAAAATACAAACAAGATGTCATCTCTTTATGTATATATTTGAGCTCATTAAATCATCTTCATTATGGCACATTCACAAGCACGTCTTCATGTTGAACATTTAAATGTGCAGAGATCCTTATTCTGAAGTGTGAAGTAGAAATCTCTTAAGATTATACACTTTGTATTGTAACACTACATTATTTTTTTTTGATAATAGAAGAGGAACATGTACAATTTTATTTATTTTTCAAATCTTAGTTTTTTCATATTTATCTCCAACAGTAAGAAAAGATTACTTTTATACAGTATGATTACTATTTTACAGTCAGTATATCATAGATATGTAGGACAGAGGGAATGGAAGGTCCTCTTAGAGAGTAATTAGGGCTTTGTTTGCCTCATCTGACATGCATAATAAATTTTACCTTCTGCAAATTAGATTAGAGAATTCATTTTCATGTCAGTACCTATTATGACTCATTTGTTATTTTCATTGCTAGTAGTCTGTTTTATTTATTTATCTATTTCTGAATCTCTCCCTCATATACTGTTTTAGTTCTTCTTTATGTGTTATTATTTATTATTTAGGCTCAGTTGTTTTATTTAGCACTTTTAAAATCTTTTGGAACACAGTTTGTGCACAAGTCCCTTTACAAAATTAAACTTATCATATGATCCTCATCATAGAACTCTAGCACCTTCCCCCAAACACAGTCACTGGAATAAAACATTTAAAATAGCTAAGTGTCTGTTCATATCTTTAATATGTCCTCTTTTTTTTTTTTTTCTTAATTTATTTTGTTATTATCTTTTTAATAAATCTCTTGCTGAGGTCTACTTCAGATTAATCTCAGATAAACCTTAGAGAGAGAGACACCTGAAAATTATATAGTGTGTGCTGATAATTTCTATCCATCTCTCCAGACCAAATATGGAAAGCACAATGTGAACTTTAGCTCAAGGTTATAATGCAGTTCCATAATTCCAAACCTTTGTCACTGCTGCCATGTCTAATCACAGAATCACAGAATCACAGAATTTCTAGGTTGGAAGAGACCTCAAGATCATCGAGTCCAACCTCTGACCTAACGCTAACAGTCCCCACTAAACCATATCACTAAGCTCTACATCTAAACGTCTTTTAAAGACTTCCAGGGATGGTGACTCCACCACTTCCCTGGGTAGCCCATTCCAATGTCTAACTAACCCTTTCAGTAAAGAAGTTCTTCCTAAAATCCAACCTAAAACTCCCCTGGCGCAACTTAAGCCCATTCCCCCTTGTCCTGTCACCAGGCACGTGGGAGAATAGACCAACCCCCACCTCGCTACAGCCTCCTTTAAGGTATCTGTAAAGAGCAATAAGGTCACCCCTGAGCCTCCTTTTCTCCAGGCTGAACAAGCCCAGCTCCCTCAGCTGCTCCTCGTAGGACTTGTTCTCCAGGCCCCTCACCAGCTTCGTCGCCCTTCTCTGGACCCGCTCAAGCACCTCGATGTCCTTCTTGTAGTGAGGGGCCCAAAACTGAACACAGTACTTGAGGTGCGGCCTCACCAGAGCCAAGTACAGGGGGACGATCACCCCTCTAACCCTGCTGGTCACACTGTTTCTTATGCAAGCCAGGATGCTGTTGGCCTTCTTGGCCACCTGACCACACTGTTGCTCATATTCAGCCGACTATCCACCATCACTCCCAGGTCCTTCTCTGCCTGGCAGCTCTCCAACCACTCATCTCCCAGCCTGTAGCTCTGCTTGGGGTTATTGCGCCCCAGGTGCAGGACCTGGCACTTGGCCTTGTTGAACTTCATGCAGTTGACCTCAGCCCATCGGTGCAGCCTATCCAGATCCTCCTGCAGAGCCTTCCTACCCTCAAGCAGATCAACACACGCACCTAGCTTGGTGTCATCTGCAAACTTACTGAGGATGCACTCAATGCCCTTGTCCAGATCATCGATGAAGATATTAAAGAGGACCGGCCCCAGCACCGAGCCCTGGGGAACGCCACTAGTGACTGGCCTCCAACTGGACTTGACTCCATTTACCACGACTCTTTGGGCCTGGCTATCCAGCCAGTTTCCAACCCAACGAAGCGTTCGCCAGTCCAAGCCAAGACAGCCAGTTTCTTGAGGAGAATGCTGTGTGAAACAGTGTCAAAAGCCTTGCTGAAGTCAAGGTAGACCTCATCCACCCAACATGTCACTTTATCACAGAAAGAGATCAGGTTCATCAAGTAGGACCTGCCTTTCATAAACCCATGCTGACTGGGCCTGATCGCCTGCTTGCCCTGCAAGTGCTGCGTGATGACTCTCAAGAGGATCTGCTCCATGAGTTTCCCTGGTACTGAGGTCAAACTGACAGGCCTGTAGTTTCCCGGGTCTGCCCTCAGGCCCTTCTTGTAGATGGGTGCCACGTTTGCTAGCAGCCAGTCAACTGGGACCTCCCCCAATAGCCAGGACTGCTGATAAATGATGGATAGTGGCTTGGCCAGCTCCTCTGCCAGTTCACTCAGTACCCTTGGGTGGATCCCATCCGGCCCCATCGACTTGTGCACATCCAAGTGCTGTAGCAGGTCACCAACCAGTTCTTCGTGGATAGTGAGGGCCACATCCTGCTCCCCATCCCCTTCCACCAGCTCAGGGTACTGGGTATCCAGAGAACAACCGGTGTTGCCGCTAAAGACTGAAGCGAAGAAGGCATTAAGCACCTCCACCTTTTCCTCATCTCTTGTAACTAAGTTTCCCCCCGCATCCAGTAAAGGATGGAGATTCTCCTTAGTCCTCCTTTTTGTGTTGATGTATTTATAAAAACATTTTTTGTTATCTTTAACAAAAACAATGTGGAATACCAATTACACATATGTTACTGTGTTCATTCAATGTGAACTATAACAAAAAACTCAAATACAGATTTTCAGTGACCAAAAAAAAATCATATTTTTTCCATGAAAAGAACAGTGTCTATACAGAAAAATGACAGGGAAAAAAAAATAATAATAATTAAAAAGTGCTCTGCAAGGTTATATGCTTTCTACTAAGGAATATCTTAAGGGAACCAATAATTATTCCTATCCACATATGCATATGAAATAATGCATACGATAATTCCATAAGATATAAAACTTCCATAAGATATAAAACTTCCATTTGCTCCTTATGTTGCTTATCCAAATTATAACAAAAGAAAATTATTTATACATACCAAGATGAAAAAGTTGGACATTTTTCAGTGATGACTAGTAGAATGTAACAGAGCTATGCATGTATCAGAAGATATGTATTCAAATCCAAAAGTGGAAAAGCAATGAAATTTGATTTTGATAGGTCTGTTCTTTTTGCCAGTAAAACAAACAAAGAAACAAAGAAACAAATAAAAAAACATGGCAAAAGAATCCATATAACATACACTTTAATCTCTACTTTCAAAACAAATGCAAAGGCAAATTTCATGCTGAAATAACTGCTAATGCATACTGTGATCTCTTTCATCTGGATTTCATAGCTAACATTTACAACATGATTTACTTGCAAACTTGTTTTTCATTAAAGGGAAGGATTGATTCAAAGCACGAGATAAAGAATTTTGAAAAGATTGAAGTTGTTATAGAAAATAAAAATGCTTATTGAGTTAAGCGTGAAGATGCACAACACCATTGATAAAGCCCTCTTGATTCAAAGTTTCCAATGTACTGTTTCTTACAAGATGTTAAAATTCAGTTATTTAATTCTCACCTGTCTTATGGGGTTAAATATTTATTATATGCTTTCTAATTTTTATGATTTATTGAAATCATAAAACATCATCTGATTTCAATCATGCTTTGGGTGATGGTGGAGTCACAATAAACATCAGTAACATCTGTTTTTACCTCATGTATGTATTCAATTTTCATTTATTTCTACCAAGGCAAGTATCATAGAATCATAGAATGGCTTGGATTGGAAGGGACCTTAAAGATAAGGTCCACTTAATTCCAACCCCCCTGCCGTAGGCAAGGATGCCATCCACTAGATGAAGTTGCCCAGGGCCTTATCCAACCTGGCCTTGAACACATTCATTCACAACTTCTCTGGGCAACCTATTGCCTCACCACCCTTTGAGTTAAGAATTTCCTCCTAATATCTAATCTAAATCTCCCATCTTTTAGTTTTAAACCATTCCCCTCTTGTCCTGACTGAGCAAAGAGTCACTCTCCATCTTTTTTATATACCCCCTCTAAGTATCAAAAAGCTGCAATAAGGTGACCCTGAAGCCTTCTCTTCTGTAGGCTGAACATTCCCAGCTCTCTTAGACTTTCTTCATAGCAGAGGTTCTTCAGCCCTCTGATCAACTTCGTGGTCCTCTTGTGGACCCATTCTAACAGGTCAACATCCTTCTTGTGCTGGGGGTCCTAGACCTCAATGCAGTACTCCAAGGGGGGCCTCACAAGGGCAGAGTAGAGAGGGACATCACCTCCCTTGACCTGCTGGTTCTTTTGATGCAGCCCAGGATGCAATTGGTTTTCTGGGCTGCAAGCGTGCACTGCTAGCTCATGTTGAGCTTTTTGTCCATCAGAACCCTCAAGCCCTTCCACGCAGGGCTGCTTTCAGTGAGTTTTTCTCCCAGTCTGTACTCATGTCTGAGATTGCCCCAGGTCAGGTGCAGCACCTTGCACCTTAAATTGTTGAATTAGGTTCCCATTGGCTCTCTTCTCAAGCTTGTCCAGGTTCTTTTGGATGGCATCCCTTCCTTCTGCAGTATCAACTGCACCACTCCACTTGATGTCATGTGCAAACTTTTTGAGGGTGCACTTGATCCCATTGTTTATGTTGCTGATACAGACCTTAAATAGCACTGGTCCCAAGATACATCCCTGAGGGGCACCACTCATCACCAACCTCCTCCTGGACATACAACTTTTGTCCACCTCTCTCTGGCTGTGGCCACCCAGCCAAATCCTTATACACCAAACAGTTCACCTTTCAAATCAAAGTTCACCTTTTCAAAGACCAAGATGTCATGTGGAACTGTGTCAAAGGCCTTACAGAATTCCAGGCAGATGACATTGGTTGGTCATCCCTTATCATCTGATGGAGTCATTCCAACATTGAAAGCCAATCATTTTGGACAGGCAAAATATGCCCTCAGTAAGGCCATGCTGGCTGTCTCAGATCAGCTCCTTGTCTTGCTTGTGCCTTGATGTTGCTTCCAGAAGGATCTGTCCCATAATATTTCCAGGTACAGACTTACTGGTCCCAGGTTTTCCTTTCTACCGTTTTTTAAAATGTCAGGGATGTTTTTTCCTTTTTCCAGTCACTTTGCCTGTCATTTTTTTCCACATAAATACAAACATTAATTTCCTTTCTTTAATATTCTAGATTTTGTTTATTCCTGCACTTCGCTTTCTTCTCTACCTCCCTCAAATGTTCTGCTGTTTTCATACTTTCTCTACAGCACTTTCAGAGAATGGATGACTTTTATTCTAAGGACACTCATTAGTGTCCATTCTAAGGACACTCATAGTGTCCATTCTCAGCAGACTGCTATAACCCCCAGTATTTTCTCAGTTTCATTTTCCTCCATTTTAGGTGTGGAAGGCGTACATATATTTTTTTCTTATTTCCTTGGTTTTATACGGTTTCCCTCAATCTAAAGAAATTCCAGACATTTCTAACAAAGCCTGATAAAGGGCACAAAAATCTTATGTTTTTAAAGTACACAATGTAAGATCAACATTATAGTGCATCTGAAAACCAGCTTTTATGAGTTACAAGAAATTTAGGACTTCCTAAGTTAACCAAATTGCCATTTCATTTCTATTTATTTTAAAGGACATTTGCTTTCACAAGTGAGGTAATTGAAGGCTTGTTCTCTGCACAGTTCAATGTAAATGCTGCCAATATATAGATAACAGAAAGTGTTCAGTAGAAGCTGCTTTTAAGACTCTTTCTTTATGATTTACATCATTGTAAGGCTGTAAGAAGAGATGGCTATACTCCTTTGCAGATAATTGTATAAAATAGGTTGTCTTGCCGTTGCATAAGCAAATGCTTATAACAAAGAGTCAAAATGACTTTTTCAGTCATTTCATAGTGTTGGCTTATAACCAACCTTATAACCAACTCAGTGAAACTGGTACAAAATACCAGCCAAAAAATAAGCTATTACTGTCAAACAGTTATCACTGCATTTGAAGAACTTTGTGGAAGTACTGTTTTTCCTTCAAAGACTAACATCTCTGTTAGACATTTCATATCTCTGTTACAGGCATCTTTTCTGAAAGAGGTTCAGAAACTTCTCTAAGTCCACTACTTGTCTCAGCTGTGTAAGCTGGAAGAGGGACAACAGTTTCTGTTCCTTGTGTCAATACTGAGCATGCTTATTTCAACAAGAAATATGAGGTATAGGAAATATCAAGACTGTTTATGCTCATCCTGAGGAAAAGGCTTAAAATGGCAAGTAGTCAAAATAAACAACTGAAGGCCATTTAAAGCACCCATAACATTAGCGAGGTGGGGGTTGGTTTGTTCTCCCACGTGCCTGGTGACAGGATGAGGGGGAATGGGCTTAAGTTGAGCCAGGGAAGTTTTAGGTTAGATGTTAGGAAGAACTTCTTTACTGAAAGGGTTGTGAGGCATTGGAACAGGCTGCCCAGGGAAGTGGTGGAGTCACCATCCCTGGAAGTCTTTAAAAGACGTTTAGATGTAGAGCTTAGGGATATGGTTTAGTGGGGACTGCTAGCGTTAGGTCAGAGGTTGGACTCGATGATCTTGAGGTCTCTTCCAACCTAGAAATTCTGTGATTCTGTGATTCTGTGATATATATGATTATCATTAAAATTTATTTAAAGTATATGATTCACATTCTACACCAGAAAACGGCTATTTCCTATAACTGAAAATGAAAAGACTTTAACTTCAATAGTGTCACCAAACTCTGATGAACTTTAAAAAGTAACATATATCTACCACCCTATAAATCATCCAACAGATGAAGATGGTCACTTCCCTGAGAAAACACAAGATTTTTCCCTACCTTTAGGCACTGAGATACATTGGTTTGTTCATAACTCCTTTACAGGAGGTAACCTTGTGTTTCTATTTTAAAAACATTGCTTCCAGTGCCGTAGGATGAAAGTCTGTCTTCAGCAAGGCAGCTGATATACACTGAAGATTTTCTCCCCAGTATGAAATTAATTTTCTTTTTGAGGATATTTCAATACTTCTTTCTAATTCCTCATGTAATATCTCTGATGCCTTTTATACAGGAGTTCTGCTGTTTCAAAGTAACTGCCTTCTTGCTCATGCAGCCAAAGAAGGGTAATCTCTCAGATGTAACAAACATCTGGGCAATTGCACTAAACATAAAAACAAGAGCAGACATTTGAAATCCCATCAGAGTGAATTAAAAATCCTCCCTGGGATTGAAAACCTGCCGTATTTAATGGCACCTCACACCTGCTTACTGCTGCCAAACTGCAGGGGAATCAGATTTCTTATGTTTGGGGAGATTGCAGATAAACACTAAAGGTGTTTGTTTGTTTGTTTAAGAATTTGGATCCAAATAATATATTTCTGGTCTCAATGGTATTTTTATAGCCTTCTTCTCTCTCTTGGGTCTAAGAATATACATTCGGAGCAATGACTTCTTCATTTTAGGAGAACTAATCATGGAAAATACCTTCATCAGTACTCTGACCCTCTGCTCTTTTTCTCCTTCTATTCACTCTCCCTGTAATTCTTAAACTTGAAAAGTCAAAAGTATCCATCATGCAAGCAGAAATTGATCCAGGACTCAGCTTCCTGGCATACCTAAAGAGAACACCTTATCAAAGTCATGCCTGGAAATAAATTCATACAGGTTTCATTTTTGATTATATGGAACATTTAATCCATGGAAAAGATATAAACAGAGATTTCACAGTAAAAACAAGTTTTTGAATTAATTTTATTTAATTAGTACTTCCCTTACACTCTTACTTTTTTTTTTTTTTTTTTCCAAAGCTAAACACATCTAAAGATTATGTAGTGTATTTAATTTGTTGCCTTTTTTTTTTTTTTTTTTTTTTTTAATGTGTGATCTGAGAAAATGTTATCTTCATAATTAAGTCAGAATATTTTTAACGTTAGTTTAGAACCATCACTTAACAAGACAAAATGGCATGACTTCCAGAATAATATGAACTGCTAACACCATTTTGGAGCATTTCTGTTATTTTAGGTATAACAATTTCTAATTCATACAAACTGACTACTTGAAGAGTAACATATCTTAGAAAAAGATATCTTTTCATTAAAATGTGCTGGTAAAATTTGTCAGTCCTTTTCATGTGAACAGCATGAAAGACTGTCAAGATACAACCATTGCAATAGAAGGTCAACTTAAAAGTTCTGAAGTAGTTTATCATTTAGTTGAATCCATGCAACATATTGCTTTTCAAGCTTCATTGCTATTGCATTTATTTCCTACTAAATTTAGATATTGATAGAAAAAAAGATTTTCTGCAAAGTGCAAGCCTGTGGGCATCTGGACTATAAATACATAGCAAAGCTTGAAAAAATCTTGTGTGTAAAAAATAAAGAATAAAATAAATTGTCTACAACAGAATAATTAATTAGCAATACTAAGAAAATTATAAATATCAGAATTATTAAATAAACAAAGGAAAGCGGTTGCACAAGATATTCTAAGTGTTTGAATATAAGCAAATACCCACTTTAAAAACAGATTATAACAAAATTCACTTCTGAAGAAACTGAGATACATTTAGTATCATACTTTTAAAATAAACTTAAAATGCTCAGAAACCAAAATTACAATTTTCATGCTACTTGTAACATTAAAATCTTGACTCTGCATTATGGACCAAACTAAATTCAGTTAGCAAAAATCCTTAGAAGAACAGCCCACCTCTAAAAGTAATATATGTTGCAATATGATTTCCTCAAGAACTAGCACAGATCTTTTTTAAAAGCATAAATGAATTCTGTCACACAAACTTTCTAAGAAAGTAGTTTTAGAGTGAAGCAGTCTTTTAATAAATTAAAATTCCTTCTTCTCATCCAAAAATGTACAGATTTTTTATTATTTTTTCAAAGCATTTCTATGTCTAAATACAGAGTTAACTTTTCAGATATAGTCAGGTCTGCCTACTTTCAAATTTTGAATAAGCTCTCACAGTGCATTTGTGAATTTGCAATAGGTGAAAATTTAAATAATCTTTAGTATGTATTTCTGTCATAAATGTTTTTTAATCATAACCCAGAATATAAATTTCAGTAGTCAATTGAGTCAGTACAGACTGAGGCAAGATCAAAAAAAGTTACAAAGTATCTTTAGTCATTGAGATATCTCAGTTTGCAAGATTTTAAAATGAGATGTCAATTTACATCACTAAATCAATAATTTTACTATTGCTACTATTGTTTATATTATGCTAATTCCTACCAAATATTTCAGTATGTATAAATAAATAAATAAATTACAATATAAAGTAATATATAATATAAAATATATGATATAATATATATATATATAAAGCTATCATGGAAGGGCTTGACTCTAAAATATGTGGTACTAAATAAAACAAATAATTGGGTAGAAAGAAAAACAAATAAAGTTTACATATCTATTCACTGGAAAATGCTGCATAGTCGTGGGAATTTTCCTAGGAATGATGATAAAACTGATGGTAGTTCTACTTTATAACAGGAACAATACAAATGCTTTTGAATTTCTGGCATTGATAGCTCTTGAGTTAACCTCATTCTTTAGAATATTTAACAGAGATAGCTGTTAAAATATTATAGAGACAAGCAGGATGATCAGGAGTTATTTCAGATTATGGCCCCATAACCACAAGAGGTGCTGCTATTACTGTAAAGTTTTATCCTGGTACATTTCCAGAGACAAACTCCTTTGTTGCAGAGGTAGCCAGATGTCCAGAGGAGCCCAACATATTATGATAAAACTTTGAGATTTTATGAGAATAACTAGGTTTTAAATTTAGGTTGATGAGGAGATTCACTGGACAGCCATCCTTGACAGTGAAACTTGGAGAGAGGCAAGGAAGGACATATTAAATGATTCATCCATCCCAGATGATTTTGCTGCACAAAGTGAGATAAAAATCAATCAAAGAATGAAAGAATCATAGAAACATAGAATCATAGAATGGCTTATATTGGAAGAGACCTTAAAGATCACCTAGTTCCAATTCTCCTGCCATAAACAGGGATGCCACCCACTACATCAGGTTGCCCAGGGCCTCATCCAACCTGGCCTTGAACACCTCCAGGGACAGGGGCATCCACAGCTTCTCTGGGCAACCTGTTCCAGTGCCTCACTTCCCTCAGTGTAGAATTTCCTCCTAATATCTAATCTAAATCTCCCCTTTTATTTTAAAACCATTATCCCTTGTCTGATTAAGTCATGCTCCATCTTTTTAATAAACCTTCTTTAAGTACCAAAAAGCTTCAATAAGTTCTCCCTGGAGCCTTCTCTTCACCAGTCTGAACATCTCAGACTTTCTTCATAGCAGAGATACTCCAGCCCTCTAATCAACTTTGTGGTCCTTCTCTGGACCTGCTCTAACAGGCCAACATCCTTCTTGTGATGGGGGCCCTAGACCTGGATGCAGTATTCTATGTGGGGCCTCACAAAGGCAGAATAGAGTGGGACAATCCCCATGTATAGTAATCACCATCAAGAAAATATTTTATTTTTCTTTTTCTCTCTGTCTGGCTATTTAAAACCTAGATTTTAACTTTGAGCATTTGCAGAAAAGGCAAAAAGGAATACATTTTTAATGGTATGATTACCAGGATTACTTCCTTTCCTTCCTCCCTTGAAAGTAACAGACAAACCCCAATCACTCTATCCTAGCATGAAAAATAAATAAATAAACAAACAAACAAATAAATAAATAAATAAATTTCTCTGTAATTTACCAGTTACCCATTGTCATATTTCTGTCAACATCTTATAACGAAACATGTTGAGTCGCCTGATCTCTTGTTCAAGAAAAAAGTTATATGATAAGCCAGACTGAAGAATTTCAGTAGAAAAGGAACACATTAAACTATTTAAGAATGAAAACAAAACAAACAAAGAAAACAAACAAACAAACAAACAAACAAAAGCACCTATAAAGGGAACCAGTGCAGCACTGAAATCGCAAAAATGGCAAGAAAAAATTTTACAGCAGTTTTAACTTGGATGGCATAACTTAACTTGACATGTAAAACTTTTTTTAAAAAGTTACATAATTCTGTATTAAGAAATTATTCTTGTAAATAGTGATATTTTTACTGTTCACTTGATGTCTTCATGTTCAGTTGCATGAGACAAAGGAATTTGACATTTTTTTGCAGTATCTACTGATTGGCAGTTGGACAGTTTGGCTAATAGAGTAAATATTAACAGGTCATAAATGTTCCATACATACTATTACACAAAGCATACAAATACTTCATGCCTAGTAAAAATGTAAATATCTGGTCCAGGTCTTTTTCTCTTGGGTGTAATCACATATCAGCAATAAATAAATTGTTGGGTTAATTATTTCTTGATACTTAATGACTAGTTGTTATATAATGGCTCAAGGCACAGCCTTGGATGTACAGTTGCTCCTTCCCAGCTATTAATACTCAGCGGGAGCCTGTGTCTCTTGTTATAAAGTTAGTAACAAGCATAATTTTCTATTACATTGTGTGACTTCATAACTTTAATTGATGCACTCTCTGGTTTTAGCTTATTTAATCTTTTGGCAATTGTTACTCCAAGAGTACATTTATCAGCACTTATGTCTTCTTTCAGTATCTAATATTTCTGAAATTAATCAGTATCCCACGTTTCTAATAAATAAATAAATAAATAAATAAATAAACAAATAGAAATTGCTGGTAATAATGCTGCTGGCTTAATCAACCCCATTAACATGACAAACTAGCTCTAACAGGAAAGCTATTACTTTGAAACAAATTCCATTGCACTGAACACTGAAACATTCTCAGCAGTAATGGATCTCAGCAGAGTATTAAAACATGTTCAGTGCTGAACAAGGAAAGAGAATCCTTCATGTCTTTCTCAGGTTGAATCAACCATATCCTCTTTTTTAAATACTAGGTAACAGCAGCGTCTCAACAAAATTTTCAGGAGGGAGGCACTCCTTTCATAGGTCTTTAGGCACTGTATACTTTGATTTTCATTTTAACACTAAAAAAAAAAAAAAAAAAAAAAAGTGATCCTCTTGGAACCTATAAATATTAAGGAGTTCCTTTCCTTTCCTTTCCTTTCCTTTCCTTTCCTTTCCTTTCCTTTCCTTTCCTTTCCTTTCCTTTCCTTTCCTTTCCTTTCCTTTCCTTTCCTTTCCTTTCCTTTCCTTTCCTTTCCTTTCCTTTCCTTTCCTTTCCTTTCCTTTCCTTTCCTTTCCTTTCCTTTCCTTTCCTTTCCTTTCCTTTCCTTTCCTTTCCTTTCCTTTCCTTTTTCCTTCTCTTTTTTTTCATCTCCCTTTCCTTGTAACATTTTCCTCCTAGTACCAGGAGGAGCAGAAGCTCAGTGGGGTGCTCATCCATTCTCTCCCTCTGTAGGAGAGAGAGAAATGCAGGGAATCCCAGGACAGAATCTCTAATCCTAAAATCAGACTTTTATGAGTGCATGGTACAGTTGTCAGGGAGAGGGCAGTGAAGAGGGAGAGATGAGTGGAAAACAGCAGTACCGCTTAACCAGCTCTTGAGAAACACAATGAAAATTGTATCATCTCTGCAGCTGATGCTGAATGCTCTGCTCTGGTTTTCTCTTCAGAGTGCTCCAGTTCACATCAGTGAACAACACCTTAACAGAAAACATTCAGACAAGAGCTAGAGAGCAAGCACAGTAATCAGTGAAAAATATATTAACAGAAATCTTCTACCTTCCCCCACAAAATATCTTCTTTTCTTTGTGTTATAAAACTTCTGTATCTGTGCAAAATGTGACGCAATAACAAATTTTAATTGCTGCTTAGTGTGCCAATAGAATGCTCTACAGGAATGAGGAGTGGTATATTCTTTTATTTCTTATTTACTATCTCTATAATTAAGAGCATATGATTATGCTATTAGTGCAGTGAAATGGAAATAGAATCCATACCCGGTATGAATAACTTACCCAGACTGCATGGAAATTACAGAATTTTCAAACAAAAGGTAATTATATTTTTCTTTCTCTCTTAATTAATTTATTGTAATTTGAGGTATGTTACGAAGTTATTAATGCAATGTAATAAGCTGAAACCTATGCACAGTGAAACTAACAACTTTTTAGAAATAGCGTTTCTTGGATGTAAAGGATGCACTGAATTTGTTGAATTACTCTGGCTAAATGCATATGATATGGCTAAATCCATATGTGAAGAGAGGGAATGCAACTGCTGCTCAGTGCATTCAGAAATCCAGATTGCTGAACTATAATTGTTAATCAAAGTAACTGGTAGAAATCATCAGAAAGCTTAAAGAAAGCAGTGCTCCATATAAAAAAGCTGAATATTGAATACATTTATGCCCAGATTCAGTGACTTCTTGCCTTACTTAAAAGTTCATAGCACTCTCTGAAAGTTTAACATACATGCAGGAGCAAAATGCAGACAGAACTCTTCAAAAACATTAAATTATGGAGATAATGTAATCAAGAGAATACCTTTGAAAACATTCATTCAAGAGAATACCTTTGAAAACATTCATTCAAGAATACAACTACATTTGTACTTGTCTGGAAAATGTTTACTTGTACTTGAAGAGGAAATACAAACTTATTTTTTTTTAAGCTACACTATTGTATTAATTACACTATTAATAATTATAATGTATTATTAATTAATATTAATAATTAATATTAATAATTATATATAACTATTATATATGTTATATATTATATTATATATTATATTATATATAATTAATAATTATATATAACTATTAATAATTATAATGTATTAATACAATTAATACACTATTGTATTAATTGTATTAACAACAATAGACATTCATGCACTAAATATCCACTGAAACAGGAAATTTGATACTGTAAGTTATGTTCTAACATTCAGAAATACTGAACATAAGGCAGCTCCTAATAAGAATCAGACTGTTTATTTATATAAATACTGGTTATATTGTTAAATTTCATTTAGAAGATGTGGGCCACTTTCACTTATTACATTTTTTCCGTTTAGAATTTAGTTCATGAAACGCCTTTAGAAAAAAATGCTCTCTTGTTAACAAAAGAAAACAAAACAAAATAAAATTGTGATAGATGAGCAGAAATTGAAAACAAATGAAAAAAGAGAAAACCCTCACCAACCAACAAAATGCAATAAATAATTTAATAATATTGAGGTATGTTTCAATACAATATTCAGAATTAATAAAATCAGAAGTTTTAACTTCTTTTCTTATAGACTTTCATCCCTTATAAAATCTTCATAAAATTCACAGATCCAGCAGAACAGTTAGCCATGTTCTCCACCCGAAGAATTCTTTCCTGTTTTGCACGTAGATTTGGTCAATACATTACTTATGAAAATCGGTAATTCTAAACCATCCTAAATCCATTAATTTTTGCACGTGGAGTAATAAGCAGCAAGATTAACTGAAATAATATGTTTAAAGAATTGTTCATGCCTCTATGAAATTATATATATATATATTTTTTTTTTTCCTCTAAGTAGGAGTAAATCAAAACAATTTGTTTCTTGCTACTTACAAACAATTAAAGTTCCTGTTTTTATAAAGATATAAGTTATTGATTTCATTTTCATTTAAAGCCCATAAACACCAAAGGCCCCAGTGTTATATTAAATCCATGCTTTGGAGAATATGTCAGGTAACTCCAGCCTGCTTAACATATTTTTTGAGCTGAATGAAAAGCACTGTACGTTAAAAAAAATAAATCCCTGTTTTACAAATAACACAACCCCATATTTATAAATACAATTCTTTCAGAAGTTCACTTATTACCCTTGTGTTATCTTAATGTACCACAGTATGCTACTACACAAGAAAAAGCAAAACAAAGTTATAGTATTTATTAAAAGCTTCTGTATATTCTGATATTTAACACTACTTAGGACATCAAGTATTGCAATTCCCATGCCAGGTGAAAACTCTAAGCATTACTGTATTGCATGCAATATCTCATTGCATGACTGACAGCATTTTAATATCTTGGTCATCTGTTTTTATTTTATTATTTTATTTTATTTTATTTTATTTTATTTTATTTTATTTTATTTTATTTTATTTTATTTTATTTTATTTTATTTTATTTTATTTTATTTTATTTTATTTTATTATTATTTTTTTTAAAGGTAATATCACAAAGATAATTTAATGCTGTTATTTTGAATCAATGCATCTGGAAGTTTTCACCTGAAGTAATAACTCACCTCCTTATCTACTATAAATTGGAATAACTCTAATGAATTTAAGCAAGTTACAATGGTATATAAACCTGTAATAACCTATATACCTGTTCAACTGCATTCATAAACACATACAATACAGGAACAACCAGAAAAATATGTGCATAGACTCTGTGAGACTGACTGAAAGGAGGTGATTTAACAGATATAGGTAAGAATGAAATGTGTAGGTTGGACCCTTCAGATAATATGCTCTGGAACTATTGTTTTGCCAAATTCTTGTGTATTAAAAGAATTATACAGTGTATATATAAATGTAATTTAATAATTTATCTATTTAAATATAACCATTTAATTATATAAATACATTTAATTAATTTAAATATAATTTAACTAATTTAACCAGTGTGTTCTGTGGAATTTGTTCATACAAGAAAACATGTAGCATGTGAATTTACATAAAATGCAAGATGGAAAGGATTCCAACAATCACATTTCATAGGAATAGAAGCAGTCACTTTCTAGATATAGATACCTATAACTACATAATGTGATTATGAAAATACAGCTACTGAATTTTCTCTCCTGTAATTTCACTAGTCCTAGCATTTCTAAGATCAAAGAAGATTCAGAAAAATGTTCAGATGTTTATACCTACACCATCCTACAGAAACTTTTCAGATGAACCACTAACTGAAGCTGCAGTTGAACAGTCAGAATTTAGTTCCATTTCAAAATGCTCTAGAGAAAACCTTTCCATGTTCTTTCCTTTTAAAACTATACAATGATAATAAGGGTATGAAATTACACAGTCCAAATAATGTATGTAATATTACTGTATACTGTATGTATATTACTGTAATGAGGGTTTTGAATCCCTGTATGTAGTCCTATTTTCTCACTTTCTTGTTAATTTAGAGAAAACTGAAGTAAACTAACTAAAATAGTATAACTAAACTAGTATAAACTACCAGTTTATATGCTTTTCTCTTTCATTTCTTCTCTATGTTAAAGTGATACCACACCAATACACCTGATTACAGAGTCATTGTGATGACTATCACAGTCTTTTTAAGATCCCAAGTATTTATTTCTATCAAATTTAAATTTAGTAAATATTGCTTGTTTTTTGTTGTTGTTAAGCAACATCATATCTATATTTTTCTCATCGGCTTTCCTATATGATGCCTTATGTTTTCCTTATTATTGCATGCACCTAAACAGTACATGTTCTCACTGATGGCCCCTAACATTAAAATGGAAAGAAACAATGGAGGAAAGAATTTCTGCCATTGGCTGAAATAATAGGGAAATGTGTACTGCACCCAGATTCACAGAACCATGTGTATAAAATATTGACAATGTCCAATACGAATGTTGTTTTCAAAACCACATTTATTTATTTATTTATTTATTTATGTTTTTATTTATTTCTCCCCAGGAAAGGATAAGATTTGACCTTTTCCATATGAATAACTTTGAATGGTATTGTGAACCTGCTGTCAGTATTACCTTTCTGCAACTTTCTCTGTTTTGAAAGAGAAAAAAAAACAACTAGCTTGAAACCCCTCCAGAATAAGATTTTTTTTTTTCCAATAATAGTAATTCCACCAATGAACAATACAGCTCAGAACTTCCTACTGAAAAAGCAATAGACATCAACTGTATTATATATCTTTTTTTTTTTTTTTTTTTTTTATATATATATATATATACTATTTCAGTTTTGATTTATTTTTCTTCAAAGGAAATGGAACATTTTAATTTAAAACCAAGTGTAAAAATCTTTTCATACAGCACAAAGGCATTAAGCCTGATAGGGTGCTTAAGTTATTTTGTCATCAGTCTTAATTTTCAAAATATTTATTGAAATGATACAACAGTGTTTTTCTCTATGAATTAAAATTATGAATGCACTAAACACAGTAAATTATATAGAAAAAATGTCAGCAGAGAATTATTTAGTAAAGAAACAAAAATATCTGATATGTTATATCTGTATTGCAAAAATATTTCTGCTTGTTGTTTAGATAAGATTACTTATTTATTCACAGAAGTTTTCCTCCAGACAAAAATAATATTACTTGGATAAGTAAAATTAAACATTAACATACCTCTAACAGTATGAACTGCAATACTGGAAGGGATGTTTTGCTTTTATAAAATGGCTTCTACAAAAAGATCCGGTCTCTGTTTGTTTGTTTGTTTTTGTGAGGAAGAAGAAGGATTAATGACACCAGGCATTTGCATTTTTGCTGAGATGTTCAAATATCTGAAGTCTGATAGCCAAATACACACAGCAAACTTCCAGTTTGGAAGAACACATATTTTCTTCCCAACCACCATATTTTTTTATGTTTTTCTACATGGCAAATGGTTCAAATCTCACTTTATTTAAAATGAACAAGCAAACAGTCAAGCAAACAAACAAACAAACAAACAAAAATTGGGGTAAGTTTTTATCTTACAACTACTCAGAGCATTTCTGAAGGATTTTTCCTACTTTTTAATTTTTTCTCCTAAACATTCAGATACATCAAGATGGAATAACATCATAAATTTGATATGGACATAGGACCTGTAAGTAAGAGATACAAATTTCCTACACAGGAAATTTTACTTTATAAAAAGCACAATTAAAAAAATATTATCAAATAAATATTAATATCAAACACTTACTAAAGCCAAACTTCCTTCCATCATTTAGGTTGGCATTAGCATTCTAATGTATGTGAAAGGATTTTTAATTTATGTATTAATTCCTTGGTGCTGATAGGTGTATTTTTTTTATTCGTAAGCAGAAATTTTTTTTTGAAACATTTCCAGTGATGGTGATGTTCTTAAAGAAAATGTCAGAGTCATCTTTAAACATTTAGGATTCATTTGTTTCATCTCAACAATGTCTGCTTATGATAATAGTGGCTCATCAAATTTGAGCCAGAGGATTTATGCAAATAACTTAGATTATCGTTCATGGGAAAGAGTTATTAAAAAGATAATGGAAATAATCCTATGTTTTCAAAAAGTAAGAATAATTTAGGTGTTACAATATGCAAATTCTTGACCAGTTTCTGTTACTTGAGAAACATTTTATCTTCAGCAGTTCTAAAAATTTAACTTACATGGATTTGTATGAGACTCTATTCACTCAGCTAGTCTCCTTTTTAATTTAAATACAGTATATATATTTTGTATTTGTATTACATTTCTTTAAAAATATCATTCCTTGTTTCTTTTCTCTTAAGCAACAGTTTGTTAAAACACACGTCTGCCTTGGAAACTCATATCTATCTTATGTGGCTCTGCAGGTTTCCCATGTAACTACTCTGCTATTGGCTAGCTATTGAACTTCATAAAGTGTTTTATGGTGTACTTAGAGCTTTTGCTATTATTCAACCAGCAATTTTATTTCTCCTTCCATCCAAACTCCATTCTTATTTTGAATATCCTCCAGAAATAACTGGTTTTACCTTTTAATTTTCAAGTTATGGTTAATATGATCTCATTGGTTGTTTATCAGTCATTCTTCAAAATGTCAGTAGTGTATCACTGAATTGGAGAACAGGGAGAAAACTGCTGCAAACCGTATCACACCTCTAGTAACGATATCTGCCATTTGCACTCAGTTTGTCCCTTATTCATCAGACTAGTTTTGACTGCATGATGGACATCCTTGTGGTTTCTTCACAGGTGTTGGCTCCAAGAGAATTTCAGTTTAGATAATCCATAACCATGAAAGCATAGAAGTATTGCAGCACTTGGCAATTTCTCAAAATAGGTTATTTTCTATATTAGCAAATACTGCAATCTGAAAGCAGCACAGTTTCATAATGAAGCTGGAGCTAAAGAACCATATTCACTCTCTATGACTTTCAGACAGAAAACATATTTCTAAATAGTTATAAAAAAAAAAAAAAAAAAAAAATGCTCTTTTTTTCTCTCTCTCTCTTTTCTTTTCTTTCTTTTTTTTTTTTTTTTAATTTTTATTTTATTACAATACATAGTAGAATAGATAATGCATTTGTTTATTACAAAGTAAAGTAGCTAAGCACTGAGATTACTGTACTGGGTGGGTTACCTCTTTACTCAAAGAGTTCTTCAGAAACTGATTTCTGATACATGTTTACATAATGAAATCTTTATCTGTTTAAAGAAAACACTGTAACTGAAAGTAAAACAATTAATGCAAGGCAATCAATCTCAACAAAGACACTTTTCAGGTCCAGTAGAGAATTTCTAAAAAGATCATCAATCTGGGAGACAGTAGTCATCTCAGAAAAGCACAGTGCAGATTTATAGAGGGTATGCAAATGAGCCTTCTTGTATGTTGCAGGAAGCATGGCCGAAAGCACGACAGACACCAGCAGAGTCAGATCATTCTCCATTTTATTGCCCGAATAGCCTAACTTTTATCGAGAACTTAACAGGGGTGGACAGTGTTTCACACAAGATTATTGGTCAAAAGCACTCAGACAAACAGCTACAAGAAAACAACCCCACCTGCAAGAAAACAACCCCCTTGTGATTAGCAGTCACATAGACCTTGTCCTTGAGGCCAGCTACTGGTAACAATATTTTCCTGAATTCCTCAACTGGGCGATGTGGGAACACTGTCATGGGAACTTCTCATAGTTGCCCTGGTAGCTTGGTTTGCTCAGCTACAGCAAGCCATGGGATTTTTGCTGTTTCAAGAAATCCCTCAACACTTGTAGTCAAGTAAACACCCTAAATGCTAAAGCTGTGTTATTCTGACATCAGTCTTTAAACTGTGGAAGGTTCATAATGTTCCATTTAAGAATGAGAGGTAATTTCATAATTTTGCATCTTCTTTAAAAATACGTGTCTTATGGCTAGATGTGCTTACCTGTGATGTGTTTTTTGTTGTGTCTTTTTTTTTTTTTTTTTTCCTAAACATAGAATAAGCATATTGTCTTTGTGATCACTGGCATGTCTCCGCATACACGAAGGAGGGGAACCCCTTTGGATTCCACTAGGAAACATAGGAACTCCTATTCAACTAGGAGCCATAGGAACTCCTGTGCCACAGAGGCTTGAACTCCTGCCACTGCTCCTAGGAAAGCATTCTGGTATTGCACAAGTCTAATTATAGGAAATTTAAGAGAGTATGATGTGGGGTATGATGTGGGGAAGGGGAAAGATCCAAGGTTGTTTTTTTTTTTTTGGTTTGTTTTTTTGTTTGTTTGTTTTAGGAGGTGGGGTAGGGAACGTGCAAAAATGGGGAAATAAGAAGGTAAAAGTAATTTGTTACCTGTCAACAGTTTGTGTACACTTGTCTGGTCATGCCACATGCCCAGTCTGTCCTTTCTTCTCATTAAGAACTCCTTTTCTAACTCTTTCTTGGGCCAGGGTTTCTCTCTTCTGCATGTGTTTGGGGTATGAGTGCAGCAACTGGCGTGAGACTGTGAGAGACTGTGTCTATGAATCAGCAACTGGACAGATTGAAGTGTACAGCACATACACAATGTGATAGGTAGGGAATATCACACGAGACTAATCCAGTAAGTAGAGTAAGAGCTTTGTATCCAGGTAGGGAAGCTAGATCTTGGACAGACCAAAGGGTCCATGTATGTTTATGTGTATGTATATACTTGTCTGGGACATGGGGATGCTGGGGCCTCTGAGGCTAGATCCAAGGGATGCCTGAGTGTTTAAAGATACTTAGGCAGGGATACCTAGTGTGATTATTCTTTGACTTAGAAGGTATTTTTGAAACTGGAGGTGGGAGAAATAGGAAGATAGATATTCAACCATGTCCATTGTGCTGTTTTACTGTATTTCTGTACTTAACTGTGCACTATATTTTAAGGTAAAGAACATTTAAACCCCTAGAAATTAAATAAATCATAATTTCTGTTAGATGACACTTGTGGAAAATCTGTCCTAAAATAACCAAGAGTACAAAAGTGTATGAATAGGACAAAATTAATATGATACAAATTGGAAAAACAAAATGAAACAAAACACCAAAATGAACAAAAAAACTCTCACGCAAATGTCATATGACAAACAAACAAGACAGTCAATTCCAAGAAGGTTACAGTAGAATTGTAAAGCAACATTTCTGAAAGGTCTACCTCATGTTTATGTAAACCAGTTTAGATTGTGTGAAAGTGTAGGAAGTATACAGAGCTGCATTCACAATTGATAATATATAAATCATTTCTGTAATTATTTGTTGTGTCACTGCTGCTTTATATCTCAAAGCTCAAAACACAAAACATTTGGTTGCTTAAACGACTAAGTGTAACTACTGTGAGGCAAGGGTTAGGTATCAGCTTTCTGAAGAAATTTGAAATAACTGTATGTATTAGTGCAACTGAAAAGCTCCATCTGCTGGCTTCCAGATCCATTGCAATAATGCAGTTCTGTATTTATTCTTGGTAAGGTGTTCTCACATTTTCCTCAGCCAGCATAAACTGAGCAATAACACCAGCAATACTCTTCACAGTTGACACACTCTCTGACATCAATAACTTTGACCATCCACATGACCACATATTAGCCAAATAACTTGTAATTAGTTATTCTTAATTGGTTAATCTGTAAGAGTTACAGAAATTAGAATTTTACAGACTTCTGGGTTACAGGAATATGGAAATGCAACAAATCTCACTTGTGAAAATTTATGTGTGTCCAAAATTCCACAGTTATTTCTAGTGTCCCTTCTGCCCTGCCACTGTCACAATGTCTTTCCTGATTAGGACCTAACAAATTATTACAGCTTTAAAACTGTAACAACCCCCACTGTGTGATACAAAATGTTAGAGAACAGATCCTTAGAACCTTTTATCAATGACATTCCTCATCTCATTCTTTCTCTGATAAGAAAAATAAATGTTACTGAATAACCTTGTACCTAGCTCTGGAAAAATCATTTTGGTAACAAAAGGAGCTGCACTGGTCAGCCAAACAATAATTTCCATCATAATATCAAAGGTCTTCAGACATAAAATTCTCTGTATAGATTCTACTTTTGGGGGTCTAGGTAAGTGCAGAGGACATTCGTGTCATAGCAATGGACAACTGGGAATCAGAACTTCAGAGAAAGGAAGCAGTTAAATAACAGAGAAAGATGGAGTTGCTGGAAACTTGCAAGTATAAGTCCCTATCTATACCACACTCTTGCCATAATTTAAAAGAACAATTCTCGGGAAGATGCCCATGTAATTTCAATTAGAATCCTATAATGAATTTGAAATTCAGTAGTTCATAATATGAACTAATTAAACAAAATAATTGTTTCTCTTCTGATTTTCCTTTGACGGAAAGTATCATGAGCTTAATTCCAAGGACTGTTGAAAAAAGTGCATATTTGAAAAAATTGCATGTGCATAAAAATTGCTCTTAAGAAACCTCAAAAGCTTTCCTGTGTTACATAGTGTTTTCTCTAGCATATTTTTTAAACAAAAGAATGACATTGATTTGAAAATGCATATAGATGCTTACAATTTTTCCCATAACATGGGCTATTTTAGACTACAAATTTTGAGATTAATAGAAACTGAAAGTTATATTTATTTATCTGTGTACACCAACTGCTAGAACAGAAGAAGAAGGGATTGTGTAAAGAGACCTCACATTCTCCTATTCTTAATCATAGTGAGTAGTTCCTGTAAATCTGGTTTTAATATGTAGGTTGTAAAACTTTCAGGGCTTTTTAAGAACAGTTCATGATGTTCTGTGTGTGTGGTGGTGTGTTTTGTTTGTTTGTTCATTGTTATATTTTAACATATATTTGAGATTATATTAAAACAATCAAAAGGAACATAAGAAGTGTATTTTACTCCTTCGTTCTACCCAAAACATTTAATGATGGCTAGCTCAAAAAATCTATAGTATTTATATTATTTTCACAATTATTCTAGTCATGAAGTACTAGGAAATGTGAATAGTCATAAACTACATGGTCTATATACACTTATCATATGCCAAGTACATACAATACTTGTGTGTTGTGTGTGTGTTTGTATGCAATAAAAGAATTTTAAGCAGTTTTAGAAATGGGCACAAAGAACCACTAAAGGAAAGGTTAGAAAGGTAGATCACTAAGCATGGGAAAAATATTTATGTATGGAAGTATTTAGTAATATGGGAATCACAGAGAATTCTTTAAGGTTTACTTTCAGTTTTTGGTTCATTCTTTCTGCAACATTATGAACTTAATTAAATTTCTTTGTGACTCAGTATTCATCTACAGAAATAGAATAATAATCATTTTCCTTTCCTTCAGGCCTACATATTTAACTTGTTAGTGCCATAAAGCACAGGCTAAATATTTTTCTTGTCTTTCATTTCCTGCTGTTATTTGGAAAAGATGTACCAGCCAGATGCTGTTGAATTATCTTATGTTGGGAAAGATAATACTGGAAACTTGAAAAAATCCAAGTTCACAAACATACGTGTAATTTAAGGATAAATTTTTGTGGTCTCAGCTTTCATATTGAAAATCTAATACGCTTCAAGAATGACCAAAAAAAAAAAATATCATAACTTTTATTTAATAGGAAAAAAGGTGTGAATGTATTTACAACCAGATACATAGTGATTTTATATATGTGTGTGTTTGTCTCAAGAGATGAGACATCAGGAAAGATAATATACAAGTATTTTGGAACAACCTTATGGAAAGATCCAACTTGAAATATTTTATTGTGATGCAGTAAAAAACATTGGCAATAATGTTTCACCAAAGACCATTTGTTCAGCTTTATTTCCATACTTAAAATAGTATATCTGTTTTTATATTCATTATCAAATTTGATTATGAATTGTAGCTTAAAATTTTTAAACAAGTGAAATTATTTAATAATGTGGTTTAGTTCAGTTTATTCAATACATTTTATGAAAATTAGAGTTTTCAAATTTGTGTTCCAGTGTTCCTTTCATTCCTTTCACAAATGGAAGCAGGTTCTGAAATCACAGTGTTTACACCAAAATATTTTCCAAATGGCAGTGCTCATGCATTTGCAGAATGCCTCTCTCATAATTCGTTTTTTGTTGTTGTTGTTGTTGTTGTTGTTTTTTTAATGTATAACATTTAATATAGTTATTTAAAAATATATAACAATATTATGTCGGCAAGAATGTATTGCACTTCATCTATTTATCATATTACTTTCAGGGAGTTAATGTAATGCAGTCCCAGGCTTTGTTTATCTGTGTAAGCATGCCTTTGAGTCTTTGCGCCTTGGGGTGCTTTTAGCATTTGGCACTATTTTTGCTGACAGGCACAGAAATGAATTTTCTCATCTTGTAATATGAAGATCCTAAGTGTCTGCTCAGCAGAAGTTCAAAAACAGTCATTTCAACCAATGAAACACCATTCCCAATTGCATAAACCTCCATTTTACAGAAAACATAGCAAATTGTCTACCTCTTGAATTGTATGTCAGTCTTAAACAAAGATCAAAAAATAAAACATTCACAATTAGCATTTTATTTTAGACTATGATAAAACAATTGAAAACAACAACAACAACAACAAAAAAGCAAACAACTGTGAAATGACAGATGATTTTACCACTGAAATAATGTGTGTGCTTCAGATACACTAAGTCCTCTGCAAGTATCCAGTTATCAGAAATGAAACTATGGCTTGATCAAAAAATATAAGTGGAATTGAAGCACACAGGTCTTCAAATCCAAAAGGTTTTTTTGGTTTACATTTAGAGTCATGTAATTTCTCCCTCTCCTTAGCATTGTGTAACCCTTTGTAAATTCCTATGAGCTCAAAACCACATTACTGCTGACCAATATTGCAATTGGAAGTCTTAGCACTCCTGAAAATTCAGTCTCCAGGACCTTATATTAGTTACTAACAAACATACAACTGTCCTCTAACAACTATGTTTTAAGCCACTTATGTAGCATCATTAAATTATCATTAATCATTAAAAAGATTCCAAATAACATTGAATGTAAGGGGATTATTCTCACCTAAATCCAGACTTATGATCTTCACTCAGCTTAACACAGGAGGTGCCGACATTTCATCGACAAAGTAATTTACCACTTCAAGATCTTTAGAGGCTTAAAAAGACAATCTTATTCTATGATAACATCAAATCTGCCAGTTTGTCCAAATTACTTCTCTGTGGAGCCATACTTGTTTTTTGTTTATACCCTAGAGTAATTTGTCACAAAGCTTTGTTGCTTAGTGTTGTTAAAGGCTTTTATAATCTTCTTAAGGAACAGTTATAGACATGTAAAGTATTGGGATTCATATGTTTTCTTTGATGATTTAAGTATGAAAACCCTGAAATTACAATAATCCTGAAATTTCAGCAACTGGAAGATGCCAGCCACCTAATGTTACCTATCCAAACAGCAGTTTCTTTCAACTACCAGTTCTCCTGACCACCATCCCTTTCTGAATTTTTTATGTATTACACATCTCCTACTACCCTTACTGCAAAACAAAGGACACAATGCTGCAGAAAAATACAACAAGGAATTTGTCTTTCACTGACAACAAAGTAAAAGAAGAATAATGTTGTCAATGGAAAGCATAACATGATATTTTCCCTTTGTATTTTTCTCACATACTTGCCTTCCCTAGCTTTTAGACAATGACAAGAAATCAGTCTAGGTAGTGAAAAAATAAATAATTTTCCCAGTAAAAGTGAGTTAAATTTCAGCTTTTTTCTCCAATAATACAAGGAAGAAGTAGGAAAAACAAACAAACAAACAAACAAACATTTTTTTTTTTGATAAAGAAGTTATATTAATGTTCCTGTTCAACTTTCCTTGTCTTAGTGGAACCTGAAAACCTATGTATGCTCACCCAGTGCTGCTTAAAGACACAGTTTTCTTTTAAACAGAAAAGATTAAAGAATGTAAAAGATCTGGAGTTGCAAACCCTGAAATACTTTCTCTGCTGTCCTGGGAGTCTGACAGTTAGAGATGTGATGATTCTTGCATCCGTTGCTATGCAACCTCTGTGGCAACCCATGAGCTCAAAAATGTCTGTCTTATACTTCATGTACAAAATGGGGAGAAATACTGTCATGCTGGGGGGTTATATGAGTATTTTCAGCTTGCTATTTAACCCAGAGAACTTGCACGGACAGATCTAGAATAAGTGAAAATAGAGGCTGAGAGAAAATTTAACAGGCATGATCTTAAAAGACAATGTATATTAATAGCTTTTATGAACAGCTAAACAGTACTTTATTCAGAATACTGTATGCTTACATTTTGTTTAATTTTGTTTGCGTTTGTTTTACTGATTTTTAACAACACCTGTGCAGAAAGATTTTTTCTGAAAAAAAAAAAAAAAATCCTGTAAAATCTACATTTCCAACAATTTTCCCACTCAGAGCCTGATCTGAAAACAGAAACATAATAGAAATAGAGCAAGAATAGGATAGGAAAGAAAAAGTAAATCAGGAACTTTTACTTGTATCTCCTGCACTATGATATCCATTTCATAGGTTGCTACATTCCTAATATAAAATAGAAATGAAACAGACTTTTTCTATTTACATAAATAGATAAATAAATTCTATTTCCATTAAGAAAAATATTGAATTATGAACTGAAAGTGTTTTCTTTCTATTGTGCTCAGTCTGGTCTAACTGTAGTGCTAACCTTTATTTTGCTGCTTTTGGTGTTTTTAAAAACAATTTTATAAGCAGTTCCGAATTATACTAATGAATGCAGTTTCTGGGTTCCTCTAGTTCACTTGCATTCATAATGACGAAATAAGGGCTCGACCTACCTGGCCACAAACTATTTTATAGAAAATTATATGATACCATCTAATTTTATCAAGAACTTGCACTCAAGTTAGTAACTCCATGTGTAGTTAAGCCTGAGTGCTTTATGGTACCGTAACTCAGATGGTAGTGGAGAAATCTGGTTTTATTACATCCTAATTAAATTCATAAAACTTACCAATAATAACAATAGTAATCCAAAATGAATCTCAGATGCATTACAATGGTATTAAAAAAAAAAAAAAAAAAAAAAAGCCATTTCTCTCTTTTGTTTCTATACTTATATCAGAATAATAGATTAAAATTCAAACCTAACAGCCTGTAAGATCATTAATTTTGCAATATCTGCCAACACACCTTGGTTTGTTTTTCTCCTCCCCTAAAAAAGCTTTCATACTGAGATATTCCAATAAAATACTATGCACTCCAGGTTTTGGTTCATAAAAGTTTGTAAGGTTCCTAAAACAAGAACTGTAAAAACAACAGTGCTGATAGAGGAGTAAAACAGACACAGATTTCACATGATAAATAACAAGCAAAATGGAAGTTGAAGGAAATTCATTCACCGTCCCTGAATGGAATTAAATATTTTGTCTTAATATAGTATTTATTCCCAAATGACCTGCCTGGTTTCCTCTGTACATGAGCTAATTTGCAGAAATAAGAAATATCAGGCAGCTCCTATTGCATTTTTAAAAACATATAGGGAAAAAACAGACACTTTTAGAAACTGCAAGTCTATCAGCAAATTCTGCAAAAAACTCTGAATGTTCTCAACATGGAAAATTAAGTCATACATTCAGATGGCTAACTAGTTATTTGGAAGACAGTTTTATTTAGATCTTATATATACTCCCAAAACTCATTCATTTGAAATTGAGTTCTATAAGGATATGTTTCCTACATTTAGATTAAATGAAATAAAACGAAGAATGAAGATATAGCTGTACTTTGATAATCTTTTTGGAGACACAGTATCTTACTGAACACTCATTTTGCTGTATTTTTTAATAGATGAGTGAATTAACCTGACATTCAGGTTAATTCATCTATGCTTTCCCATGTATCTTTCATAAGTCATTTAGTTTGTGTGGTGAGTTACAGAACTTTAAAGGCGATTTTACTGTTTTTTTTTTTTTGTTGTTTTTTTTTTTTTTTTATAATTATTTTTTTCCTCCCAATTTGCTGTCATCTAAATCTTGGTGAAAGTGCACTTCTCAGCCTATGCCAGTAATTGATAAAGATGTTAAATAAGACTCTACTATACTCCACTTTTTATCTGCATCCAGACAGAATCCAACCCGTTAACCACTGTGCTTTGAGTTTTTACCCATCTGATTTTTTACCCATCCAGATCATAATGTTTCACTTTTTTAGACACAAGAATACTGTGGTTGACAATGTCACAGGTATTGCTTGTTAAGGTAAATGACATCCACTGCTCTCTCCTCATCTGCAGATCCAGTCATTCTACCATACAAGAAAATTAGATTGCTCAGATGTGATTTACCCCTGGTAATCATGGGCCAGAAAATCTGCTAAGCTGCACATTACTTTTTGCATCTTTGACCTCATTTCCTTTTTTCTTTATAATCTTCAGAAAAAGAATGAGGACCATGTTTAATTACCTTCATTATGATTAGGCATTGATATTATGATAATTAAAAATGGATTTTCAAAGATAAATTCAACATTTGAGAGGAGCTTTGTTCTACAAAAATGAGATTTGGACTATCTACAGTCTTGGTTTTGAAGTATACTGTACAAGTTTAAAGGTTAACAACTGTAGTGTACAAGTTTAAACCATCTTCCATATATGTATGCAGACGTAATATTCACAAGTGAGTTGGAGTTATATTTTTAGTATTGCACTTTGTTTTTCTTTAAGTGCTGTAATATTCGTTCCCATTCTGAAAATATATGGTGAAAACATAAAAGGCTTATGTGAATTTTTTTAATCAGCCAGGTGATCAGTTTGCATAGGATGCTTCCTTCCTTTCTCCCTGTATACAAATCTAAAGGGAAAACTTGGTAATATTATGTAAGGAAGACAAGTAGTTGACTAGATCCATTTTCTTATCTTGTTGAAAACATGCATTAAGGAACAAGGTAAAAGAACAGAAAAGCTTTAGAAAATGTATTCTGATAGCTATTACAGCTCCTATTTTTATGCTCAGGACCAGAAAGAGAATGTGCATAAAACAGATGTGTCAGAATTACAGTCTGATGCATTCAAAAGCAAACAGGATAGTCCAAAACTTATGCAATTGTGCAAGTAAACTGTTCTTAACATGAAACTAGAGACAAGTCATTAAATACCCATAGTCAGCTTACTTCTGCACTTTAATTCTACTAAAACAAAGCCTTTCTATGAAGTAACTGACAACCTCAGGAAAGTGGTTTGTTTCTTCTGGAAAGAATAAGATACAGGAAATTTAACCAAAACATTTCAATATTCTGAAATCACTAAGTGATACCTGCAGGTCAGTAAAGAAATTTTCTTTTATACAGCCACTGTCTTAAAAAAAAAAAAAATAATAATAATAATAAAATAAAATAAAATAAAATAAAATAAAATAAAATAAAATAAAATAAAATAAAATAAAATAAAATAAACAAACAAAACAACAAAACAACAAACAACAGTAAATCAGTGGATGAATTGGAGGAATGGAGGATGAAGAGTTTCAGCTATCTTTGTGGTTATTACCGAAAAAATACTTTCTTTAACCCTACCTTTATTTGAATTCATTTGTTGACGTTTAGCTTCATACATTTTTGAGAATCGAGACTGGAGTTCTGGAACAATTAATTTAAGAAAATAAAGATTTAATTGTGTGTGCAATTCAAACGCGTATAACTAGCAATCTCAAAAGAGTAGCACAAATTCTTAATGCAAATAAAAGATGTGAATTTTCATCCTTATGCTTAAGGAAGCATTCAAGGGGACAATTAACACTACACTCACAGTGAGATTTTTCAAGAGAATAATTTCTTTTCACAACTGCACTTTCTCAGTGACCTCTTATTTAATCTCCCACTGTGAAGCTTCTGAAACAAAAAAGAGAATGTATTCTAGAGGGCAGCTAGGTAGTTGGAAAAACCTTGAAATAGGTAGTTGGAAACACTGAAATACTTCTCTACGAAATTTCCTCTTAAATATGTACATACATTTCACACCTTCGCTTTCTTCAAAGCCACAGTTTAGAAGTTTTCACAGAGAGACACTCATTTCACAAGGTTAGAATGTCAGTGTTTAAGAGGTTCTATAGTTCTATGGAATAAATTAAATGATACATGTCAAGAATGTCAAGTGTTATTTATAACTTTCTATGTTTATACATAATTGATGTTACTCAAGGCAGATAGAAGGTTTGAAAACTTTTTCACATATTAATATGATATGATAAACAAATAAAACAAGCGATGATATTGTGAAATCAAATAGAAAGGAAATTCAAATTTTATGAATGTATGAGAAAATTTACAAAATAAAGTATTTAAACAGTTCTCAATAATGCATATGCATATATGAAAATATATATTCAAGTTACTATCTCTTCATGGTCAATTACAGATTTGTACTTATTCTTATTCTTGTAATATGCTTCCCAAGACCATCCAGTTTTCTTCTCTGCTGACAGATTTGTCTGCCAAGTGATATGTTCTTAACCTCTTATTCGCCTTCATTAGGATTCTGACTGAAAGCAAGCCTCTCAGATTTAGGCAGGTCAAATTCAACTTTCATACAGCTTTCCATATTTTTTATATATGAATTAGCATATATGCATATGCAAATACATACACAACACCACATACATATACATACACATACACATATGTACATGCTTTACGCAAAGTTTGAGTCTTTGCTACTATTGAACTTCTACTATAAATACCATTCAGAACACACAGAATGCAGAGGTGTTTGAATGAAAATCCTTTCTCATATCATTCATTCTTATGACACTCTCTCTCTCCAGAGAAATAAGAAAAAATCTGAAGTCAGTAATACACAGTTTTTAAAGATGAGTCTAAAAAAAGGACAATCACTTTGAGTCCTGAATATGTAGGTAAAAACAGCAGTACTCTGCTTCTGCTTTACATGTAGTTTTCCTGTTCCTTCAGAATCCATTAAAAAGTCCATACAAATTTAGTGACCAAAAAAACATTTTCCCTTTTTCGTCTGAAGACTCTGCTTCAGGAATTTCTTCAGAGAAATAATCCTGAAGAATAGGCGCCTGAGGAACCACATGCTGCTGCTTCCCTGCATGCTGCCCCAACCATTGCTTGTTCTATGCTTTGTTCTTATTTAGCCAGACTTCTAAGGAAGCTCTCATTACCAAGCACTTTTGTAAAGAAGTATTCAGAAGAACTAGACTGTATTTTGATCTTTTGATATAGATTTACACAGGCAGTATACACAGACTTTCTCCATTATCTTGAAGCTCAATACAAAATTTTAGATGATTCAGATTTTTTGAGCATCAAATGAATTGTCAGTGTAATTTCAAACAAATGTCAGATTACATGGGAGGACACAAAAGCACAACATAATTATTAATAGCTATCTAGGTATGTAGAACACTGCTGTTATGAAATCCTCAAAGAGAAATATTACTAAATATTACTAAAATAACCACTTGAATATGGATCCTCATGTAGGTCCAATTTCATCTGATATGTGATATCACATATTGATAAGTGATACTGGTAGGCCCAATTTTTACTGCTGCTTTTCCCAAATCACTTAACGTTTCATTATTCCATTTCTGAAACTGGTCTATGATTGTGAATGTATATGAGTAGAGAAACAATAACAATAATAACATGAAGGAAAATTAAAGCCATCTTGACTGCACCGAGGAAATAATATGGAGTGGAAAGTTCTAAGATGACCCCCATAATACGTGACCGAAGCAAATGATCAGTGACTCTAATGCATATTCCATTTTTTTGTTGTCTCAAAGTTAGAATGAATGTCTATCTGGAAAATATGCTTTTGGCAAACACCACATTGTCTTTATGGGCAAATATATATTTATTGCACAAGAAAATATACTACATTATTAAATTGTAAATTTGGTCTCCAAAGCAGCCTAATTCTGACAGTGTTAAATTATAACTCCTAAATTAAACAGTAGTACAAACGCTGAAAATAATAAATTAACATTTTATTTTCTTACATCTTGTTAAAAATATTTTTCCACAGAAACTTCAAATCAATAACTTGAGTCAGGTTTGTAGATATTACAGAAGAAGAAGAAAGAGAAGGAGAAGGAGAAGGAGAAGGAGAAGGAGAAGGAGAAGGAGAAGGAGAAGGAGAAGGAGAAGGAGAAGGAGAAGGAGAAGGAGAAGGAGAAGGAGAAGGAGAAGGAGAAGAAAATAACACAGAAAACAACTCCAGTCCACACTGTCAAATTCTGAAACATGCTGTGATATTTAAAGCTCCCAGTTCTTTAGAGAAAAAGAGACAAGAGTTCAGTAAACATATTCTACCATCTGCTTGGGATTCCATAAATTAAAGAAGTCTGGGTATTTTTAACTGTATTCATACAAACTTGGATATCTTTTCTCTGTTTTGCATCTGTCATGTTTAGCTCCTTGGTATAAAACTAACAGAGGGATTTAAAAGGGTATGGAACATACTTTTCTGGATTATGATATAATGCAAAGAGATACCCACAACTCTGTAGAAGATGTTAATATTTACTATAAAGTGTTTACTATCTTTCTATTAAACTCCAAAATACTCTTACCTCAACTATAACTTTTCTATTTGTTGACAACTTTCAGGAACATTAGCAGGAAATATACAAAGAAAAAATAAATAATTGTGAAAACATTTCCCTTGAAAAAGAAGAAGTCATTAACTAGGTTACAGTGTTTAGGTAACCAGACAAATAAATGATCACTAACTTTTTATATTTTGGCAATTGTTTGTCTTCTGCAATTTCTCTATATTGAAAAGCCAATTTTAATTTTCTAAATGCTATGCAAATTTTAATGCAAATTTTGATTTTCTAAAGACTATGAAAACCAGACAATTTTTGACTACAGTTATTAAGAAGTTTCAAGAAGTATCTAGTAAAAGAAAGAGTACATCTGAAAATGAATAATAGAGTGAAAGCTCCTATTATAGTTCTTAAAGAGGCAGTTCCAGACGAGGAAAAGTAAAATTTCCATTTGGTTTTATTTTATAGTTGATGGATTGTTGCAGTCATCATTTTTTTTCTTTATGCAACATGGAAGGAGTAACGATATAGTGACTTTTTTTTTTTTTTTTTTTTTTTTTTTTTTTTTTTGTACAATCTTCCATTTGTAGTGTATTTCTGAAATACTTGTCTTCCACAAGATCCTCGTAGAGATTATGAAATATGGGTTAGTGATGTGGACAGAAAACTGGATGAATGCCTGAGTGACCAGTGGCACAAAGTCCAGTTGGAGGCAGCAACTAGCAGTGTACCCCAGGGGTAAATATCAGGTTCAGTACTGTTCAACAGCTTATTTAGTGATCTAATTGATGGAGTAGAGTACACCCTTAGGAAGTTTGTTAATGAGAAAAAAGATAGGAAGAGTGGCTGATACATCAGGGAGTCCTGCTGCCATCCAGAGAGGCCTTGAGGAAATGGACAGTCAAGAACCTAGTGAAGAGAAGTACAAACACTTGCAGCTGTGGAGGAACATCCCCAGGCACCAGTTCATGTTGACAGACACTCAGTTGCAAGCCAGCTTGGACAAAAAGACCCTGAGGTCTTGGTGAATACTAAGCTGACCATGAGCCAACAATGTGCCTTTGCCACTAAGAAAGCTAATAGTATCCTGGGCTGCATTAGGCAAACTGTTGCCAGCAGGTCAAGAGAGGTGCTCATCTCTGTTCAGCACTGGTCCACACTTGGAGTACTGTGTCCAGTTCTGGACCTCCCAGTACAGGAGAGACATGGACAAAATGGAAAGGGTTGAGAAAAGGGTCCCACCAAATTTGCAAATGGAGCTTGATTAAGACAGTATTGTCTGCCATTTAATATAATAGACCTATATCTAGATCTTCATTCACATTTTATTTTTTCAGAATATAATACATAAAATGTTAATATGACAATCCTTCCAGCAGTATCACGATTAATTGATGGATGAGACTTACATACATATTTACATAAATGCATATAACCCATTAGACTGTAAAAACCTCCATATTTGTCCAAGTGACAAGAGTGTTCTTGTCCCATTCTCAAAAATAAGGAAAGCATTAGCTACTTATCAAAAAAAGGCTTTATTATCATTTTTGCCTTTAGATAAATTTTCTAAAATATAAATTTATAGTAGCATATCATAACCCTATGGGCTGGTCAGATGTGAACACTACCTCACATGGTTTTATAATATGCTGCCATCCCTTACTGGGACATATGTGGAAATATAAATACACAATTTACTAACATCAAACTGACATCCAGAATCTTAAGGACCAGATGGCCTCTACGGAGTCATATACTGGAGACAGAGATAATATCTATCATTTCCCTTATGCAAGCAACTGCAGCATAACACTACAATACACTTGAGTATTTTGAAGTACCAAGGGAAAAAAAGCATTTAGATAATTGAAGTCTCATGTAATCAAAGGAATTCTCAGTTTAATCATGACAATCTTTTTTAGAAAAGAGAGTTTTTTATGTAATTGAAATCATGGTGTGATTGTATGGGGAAGAGGCATGTGGTAGTTGTATTTTTGTGGCAATGGCAGATGTACATTTATAAAACCAAGTTCCAGTGAGGAGATGATCACCAAGACTGATTTTTCCAGCTGGTCATGTTGTCTTGGGCCATAAACTTGAAACTTGAATATTAGAAAGCATATTGCTTTCAGTGATAACATTTATGGTTGCATTTTACTCAAGGAAGGCAAATGGTGTCCAGACAAAGGTCCTTTCACCCACTGAAAAACACATTGAACCTGCTGCTTGTCCTAGTGTTTCCAGAAGCAATTATTAACATCATTAGATTGCCTGGGATTCTGCACCATAAATTAGAATGATGCCTCAGGTTGTATGGTCTTGCCTCTCTAGAAAGTCTGAATGTGACTCTTTTTACTGCAGTACAACTAGGAAGAGTAGACCTCTATTCATTGGAAAAGTAATTACAAACTACAGGGAAATTTAATACTGGACAATAATAATTCAGAAAGAATATGTACAATACAATATTTCCCACCACTTAATTTGATATTAAGTTTTGATTATGCTGGTTAGGCTTTTAAAAAATATGGTTTTGTGGTTTTGTTTTTCACTTTATATATATATATATATATATATTTATTATTATTTATTTTTTTTTTTTCCAGAGATAATAAGTTTAGGGAGCCATCTGAATTTTCCCTCATTGTCCTGCCTTTCTGACCACCTATTTCAGCTCAAACCCTCCTTTTGTTAGCAAGAAGAAGAGAGGAGACTACATATTTCTTTTCATTCTATTTAAAGCAGATGAATAGAATCATAGAATAGAATCATAGAATCACTTAGATTGAAAAAGACCTTTAAGATCAAGTCCAACCATTAACCTAGCACTGCCAAGTCTACCGCTAAACTAAGCACCCTAAGCACCATATCAACACACCTTTTGAACACCTCTAGGGATGGTGACTCAACTACTTCACTGGGCAGCCTGTTCCAGTGTCTCACAACATTTTAAGTGAATATCTTTTTCCTAATACCCAACCTAAATCACCCCTAGCACAACTTGCAGCCATTTTCTCTTGTTCTATCACTTGCTGCTTGAGAGAAAAGACCAACTCCCACACAACAACCTCCTTTGAGGGAGGGTTGTTGTATGGGATTGTTGTGTCCCAAATGCAGGACCTGGCACTTAGGCTTTTTGAACTTCAACATGATGGTCTAGAAGTAGCCTCCAAAAGTCATTTTCAACCCATCCTGGGAAAACACTCCCCTATCCTGGATTGAGAACACTCCCCTGTCCTGGAATCAGGACACTGGAATCAGGCATACCTTTTTTTCTGTTGAATGATTAATCTTTTCCATTAACTTAGGGTTTAAAAGACACAATTGCTTCACAAATGTTAACAAAACCTTACCAAAAATCTTACCAAAAAATATTAACCCCCCCCCCGAAAAACAAACAAACAAACAAACAAACAAAAAACAATAACAACAAAAACAGTCATTTTCTAATCAGAAAGCAAATGGTGCCCATGTTTGAATGATTACTTTTAAGACACCAATGGAGGGTTTGTTATTGTTTTAATAAACATTTAAGAATCTAATTAAGAATCTAATTAAGAAATGAATGCCCAGAGCATATATGAAAATGAAAGTGTGTTTATTACCTAGGAGGTAATAAACCTAGGTAAAAAAAAGGTTTATTACCTTTGCTTTCTGTGGAAAATATATTTCTTTGACTCTTACTAGCTATTTGTCAGACAAAAAAAAATATATGTTTCATATTGTTTTGTTTCTATAGAGATATAGGAAAGAGAAAAGGTGTTCTAAGAGGGATGAAAGTGTGATCAGCTTGTGGTCTACAATGTCACTTCTTTTTTCATTATTTATATATTCTCTAAAAATATGCTTTTCAGATACTGATATTCAATATTCCATTTTTATTTACTTGGCATTAATATAACCTTTCCTGAAGCTATGTAAAGTTAGAACAGGCTAAGAAAAGTTTAGTAGCTTACTGTCTAGCATAAATTGGATAGTTTGCTCATAAGTAAATATTGCAGCTTATGTCCATGATTAAATACAGAAAAGCCACAATTCACTTCTATTTTGAGTGTCAGACAGAATTAAGTCTACTAATTTCAGTAAAAATTTTAAGCAGTTCTGAGAAAAGCCAATGCATGATATTTTTTGTAGTTAAAACTATTACTATTACCTGATCTTGCTACCAAGTGTAGTGATGACTTTAGTATATTAAAGCACTTAATTCAAATACTTGCTGATATGCAGTTGTGCTTTGAAATATCATTATCTAGAACATCATTATCTGTTGTGCAGAGACACTTCAGGGGCAAGGGGAAGACTCCTCTGGATCTGAGCAGAGAAGGGTTCACTCTCCTTGTCCTGTGAGTCTTTCAAATGTTCTCGTTCTGGGCTGGCCGCTTGTTTACCTTCTCCTTGCCAGGACTTAAGGCAGGGCTGTTGCTCAGCCCATGTCAGTGCATAATACCATTTGTCAACCTCCTGCTCAGATTCCTGTATGCTACGTTGCCTGATGAGCACCTCTTACAACAGAGACACCTGTTTGAAAAGTTCACCCAGCTGACAACACTTACACCCATGACACCGACCTCTGCCTTCAGGACCTATGGGAAATGCCACAGACCAGAGTACCTTGGTACTGAGGGTCTGGGCAGGTCTTTCGATCCCTGGGAGGTGTGTTTGGGGGTAGGCATCTGCCTGGAGAGGTTGCGGCCTCTACATCTGGGTTTCAGCCTCAGACCAGTAAGCTCGGCAGGTGGACACCATTTCTGTAGCAGTAAAATGCTCTTCTTCTACTGCTCCCAGAATACAAAATGACCCACCTTGTGCCCTGCCTGTGCGCACTGCTGTGCAAACTGCCACACCACGCCTGACTGAAGTCCCATGCACTATTTGTCCACTGTTTGCCACGCTCCCAGTTGCTTGCACTCCCTAGGGGCTGGCTTTCTATAACAGAGGAGGTGCACTCTTAACTCTGCCCCATGCCTCATCAGCCACTGCCTTGAGATCTGACGGGTCCTGGCAGCTCCCTGTGCTGCCTCAAGGGTCCTCAATGCAGAATCCCCCCTGCATACTACAATTCATACCTCAGTTGCAGAATGTGACTTGCTGAGATTACCTCAGCAAGTCAAGTCATGGTACAAGATTGCTGGACGTCAAGAAGGATTTTGGGTACCACTCTCAAAGTTCTTTTGTGTTAGTAACTTCAACCTATCTGATACTTTAAATTACATTGTTCAGTAGGAACTGTTATCTTATTGATTCTTTTCTTATTTATATTTTGAAGAAAATATAAACGTCTCAGAAAGGAACTGAAATCTCTTCTGTGCAAAATTAGACTAAATAGCAGTATGTATTTTCTGCTGAATATGCTGGGTGGAATTTTTCTGACCTGGTTTAAGCATCTAAAGCTGTACTTTTGAGCATGGGCACCTCTACATACTTGTTCAACTTGTCTTCAGTTTAACATCTAAGGGAAGTCATGTGAGCTGTGTTCTATACTATTATTTGTTTCCACATACTGATTATAAAAATCTGACTGATTAAGGCTAAGCCATGACTTTTAAACATTTAAATGGCAAATGGCATCCAACGTATCTTACTATTGTTTTTTAACTTTAAATGTCCTTTTATTTTTTTCATTGAAAGACTTCTAGTATATAAAACCAAAACAAACTAAATGTGAAACCAAAATGTGAAATCAAAGAATTAGATAGCAATATTTATAACTCCACAGATATTAAAAGTAGTTTTTTTCCTTCTTTCCTTCCTTCCTTCCTTCCTTCCTTCCTTCCTTCCTTCCTTCCTTTCTTTCTTTCTTTCTTTCTTTCTTTCTTTCTTTCTTTCTTTCTTTCTTTCTTTCTTTCTTTCTTTCTTTCTTTCTTTCTTTCTTTCTTTCTTTCTTTCTTTCTTTCTTTCTTTCTTTCTTTCTTTCTTTCTTTCTTTCTTTCTTTCTTTCTTTCTTTCTTTCTTTCTTTCTTTCTTTCTTTCTTTCTTTCTTTCTTTCTTTCTTTCTTTCATATCTGTAGCAGTGTTACTATTTGTCTTCCTTCCTACATAACCCACTAAACCTATGAAGAGGAAATACAAAGAAGAAATGGGAAGCTTTACATAAAATAAAGAAAATGAAGGAAATAACACTATGCACATAGTATTTCAACCAGCATTCTAATGTGAAACAAGACCGTAAAGATGCCCAAATGAATAAATAAAAGTACAGTAACACATGCAGAGCTGCTGGGTAAACTATTTGTCTTCATTAACTTTGTCAAGTTAAAGTACTAAAAAATGCAGAAAATGTCTGCATATCAATTCATGTAAATTTGTATCCTCCATACAGAAACATATGGAAACACACGGAGTCTTATTTTGTCTGGATGCTCATACATCAAAATCTTTTCTGAAAACAACCACCACCACCACAACAACAAAGAAATAAGAAAGGAGTAAAACCTATACCAGTCTCTAGTCCTTCACCAATTGCAGGACAGAAGACAAAATGGCTGCCAAATATGTTTCCTAGATTTATGAGTTCTCTGCAGCAGCACATTGTTCACAAGCAAATATTTTGCATTATAAGTTTGCATAAATATGCTAATTTAATTAATCTCTGGTAAGGCCACACCTCGAGTACTGTGTTCAGTTTTGGGTCCCTCAGTACAAGAAGGACATCGAGGACCTGGAATGTGTCCAGAGAAGAGCTGCAAAGCTCATGAAGGGCCTGGAACACATGGCAGATATGAGGAGCAGCTGAGGGAACTGGGTTTCTTTAGTCTAGAGAAGAGGAGGTTCAGGGGAGACCTTATTGCTCTCTACAACTAACTGAAAGGAAATTGTGGGGAACTGGGTGTTGGCTTCTTCTTGCAGATAACTGGGACTAGAGGGAATGGCCTCGAGTTATACCAGGGGAGGTTCAGGTTGGAGATGAGGAGACATTTCTTCTCAGAAAGAGTGGTCAGAACAGGAGAACAGGTTGCCCAGGGAGGTGGTGGAGTCATCGTCCCTGGAGGTGTTTTCCTAGGAAATGGTAATTTAAGTATTTTTTATATATATATATATAAAAACTCTCTCTCTCTCTCTCTATATATATATAAAACACTATATATGCAAACACTATATATACACTATAAACACTATAAAAACACTATATATATATATATAGACATATATATATATATAGACATATATATATAAACACTATATATATATATATATATATATATATATATAGTGTTTGCTTTTGTTTTTATCATGGGAAAATAATGTGTTTTTCTTGCCATCATAAACACAGTCTGGTGTATGAATGAAATCATATCTTTGATTTTTGTTGTTTGGAAATCACATACATTTGTTAAAAATACTACTTTCTTCACATCTATATTACAGCTTTAATAATGAAGCATAGTAAGAGTTAGACTGGCCAACTGCCTGCCTGCTAGCTTTCTCAATAAATTAAATTACTGGAGAAAAATATGAAACAAGGTAATCATGAAACAAAACTTCCTTGCAGTCAAAGTCTTTGTGAATTTATGAAAATAAGATACATCTCTTTGTGTCTAACATTTCTCAAAGATTTTTGTTTACCATTATTTCCATTATTTGTCAGGAGAGGAAGTATGGGGTGGGACTGAGGCAATTTAAATGTAAAACAGACATTCAATGAAGATGCAATGAAGATGCAATGAAAATGCAACTTGATTCCCTTAATATTATGAAAAGCTGGTTTTGAAAATCTGTAAGAAAAATAAAATAAAGACCCCGTGTTGTTTGAAAAAAAAAAATCTTAAAGAAGCTGTATGACTAAAATGCATTATATGTTTGTATAAATCATTTATTTTTTATGAAATGATCATGTTCTTTTTATAGATCACTATAATTACTGTTCTTAATAAGCAATTCTTTTGCTAGGTATTGCTGAATTGAGATCTTTTAAGAATAACCATAATAAACTAAAATGATTTAAATGTTCAGATTTGTTCCATATTTACCCTTATCTTCTGTATCTAATAGTCCAAATTATTTGGAGTGAAAGCATTGCTTTACATTAAAAACATATAGTGCACTTAAAACAGTCAAGAAGAAATACAAAAATAATGTAATGGAGTCCAGGTTAAGGTAGAAACACTAAAAGACAAAGTTGGTTCATCATTACATGAATTACACAGACATTTTCCCCTTTATTTCATTAGTAGATGATGACCTAATACAGTATTTTGCTTATGTAATTTTCATTCTGAAAAAAAAAAAAATCATAATTTTTCCAATTAAAAACAGTAGGTACAAGTGCATAGTATTATTTTTAAATATTTTGTCTAGTTAAGATTAATTTTCCTTGCCTACACCTAGTTAGGAAACTAGTGTAAACAGTGGAACATCACTGTATCCTACAGTCCTTGGCTACATTTATTAGAGATGCACAAGTTATTCCTTACATGGGATTACAGTATGTGCTTGAATGAGAATTGACGTTAAAATCAGTGGGGGAAACATAACATCAGTGAAGTGTTCGTAGAATCATAGAATGGTTTGGGCTGGAAGGGACATTAAAGATCATGTAGTTCCAACCCCTTATGGGCAGCGACACCTGCCAACAGACCAGGTTGCTCAAAGGCCCAACCAACCTGGCCTTGAACACTTTCAGGGATGGGGCATTCACAGATTCTCTGGACAACCTGTTCCAGTGCCTCACCACCCTCTGAGAATTTCCTCCTAATGTCTAGGAGGAAATCTAACATAACAGTTTGGACTCGATGATCTTGAGGTCTCTTCCAACCTAGACAATTCTGTGATTCCGTGATGTAATCTATATCTCCCCTCTTTTAGTTTATAGCCATTACTTGTCCTATCACTACAGTCTCTGATAAAAAGTCCCTCTCCAGCTTTCCCAAAAGCCACCTTGAAATACTGGAAGGCCTTGAGTCTTCCAGGAGCCTTCTCTTCTCGTGGCTGAACAACTCAAACTCCCTCAGCATGTCTTCACAGGAGATCTGTTCCAGCCCCTTGAGGGCCTTTGTGGCCCTTTTTTGGATTTGCTTTAATAGGTCCTTATGTTTGGGGCCCCAAAACTGAATGCAGTACTTCAGGCAGGGTCTCAAAGGAGAAGAGATGTCATGAGAATTGCTATCAGTCTGAGAAATAAATCACTTCAGCAGCTGAAAAACTTAACTGGCAAAATCTGTGGTTATGAAAGAGAAGTATAGGTACCTTATGGTGTAGTTTTTTGAACAATGTATTCCTTCTCCACTGACTTCCTTCTTTTTTTTTTTTTTTTTTTTTTTTTTTTTTTTTAACTCACCAGTAATTAAATGACTAAATTGTAGCTTCAAGACTTTATGTACACTAGATATATCTGTCATTTATTTAGTAGATACTCATGGGAAACCTCTTTGTAATGGTACCTGCAGATTGAATAGTGATGTGAAGGCTACTAACCTCTAATCATTGGCCTTGTGGATGAATAATGAAAACTATGTTTAGTATATAACCTTGATCTGCAACTCCAAAGACAAATCTTTTCCACAGCAACATATCTTTTCCACTTCACATCTTTTCCACAGCATATGTGTGTCCAGTATTATTTCTCAGGTTTCTACTCAGGGTTTTGTTACTTCCCAGATTTAGTGGTGGGCCAAAAGTCTACTGTTCTAATATACCATTTTTCTTGTGCCATTAAAATTCAAGTAGTTTGGAAGAGAAATGAGTATATCCTGAATTAATTTTCTTGATGATTTGCATCAGGAGACATGACTGTCATTAGAGTTCTGACATTGCATTACTTCACACAGAGGATGAAACCTATGCATTTTAAGTCAGCTCTGTATTTCATTCCCAAGGTTAGCTGGTAAAAAACAAACAAATAAATTACAAAATAAGTTATTATTAAGTTAGTACATACATGTATACATATCAGCTAATTGTTATCAACATATCCCCTATGAACTAGAAGAGAAATACAGTCTTTCCTGTAATCTTTACTCAGACCTGAAAACAATATTCTGCAAGTAACATTATTTGTACAAGAAAACAATCTAATGTCATCTAATGTCCTGTATCATTTTCTTGTTCTGGTTTTTCAGCCCCTCCTGATTCAAGAAGCTATGCAAAATATTAGGAGTTCTGTTCACTTGTATCTTGCATATCTTGTATCACAGGCATGCAGAGTCAGTAAGATCTGAAGGAGGCAGAATGGATTATTTTAAAATTATAAGGGACTGTAATCTTAATTTAGCATGCTTCTACAATGCCAAAAGTCCCAACATCAGAATGTATTTCTTCAAGATTAAATGACAAGCTCTAAAACTGGAAACATTTCTCTGCTTTGTATAGAACACAGACTGCATCATTAATACCAGTGAAAATGTTTATCAGAACATAACCTTATGAAAATCAGAGAAATACCTCAATGATTTTGATATCCTGAATAGAAAACAGGACATACAGCTTGGAAGTGGGAATTAAATTGGAGTTTTCTACCACTAGTTTCTTATGTCATACTTAAAATTTAGCAGACTTTTGAATTAAAAGCTAGGCATGTACATCTGCAGATAGAGCTGCAAATTATTTTTTTGTGTACCGATAGATGCATACCTGTATATTTTGATGCTTCTTTATCATAAAAACTTACGAAGTTTTTAATTTAAATATGATTATTACAAGGCTAGATAGATTAATGATTATGAAATAATCAATCATTGTCAGAGTGATATAAAGAATATAAGGAAAAGATTATTAATGAGAGGAAAAAAAAAAAAAAGAATCCCACAACCCAAGCACAAGTTCATATCTCCCAAACACAAATGTGTGTGCATACCAGTGTGGCCTAATGCATATTTTAAACAGCCTCAATACCAAAAACAAAACAAAACAAAACATTTCAATGCTGAGGTTCGTCCTGATGAATACAGCAGCTGCAATGCTGTTTTGAAAAACTTATTTACTGTACAAAAATAGTTTTATTCTGGGACACTGTTTCAGCACTGTCTGCTTTTAAAGATTAAAGATGCCCATCCTCAGGAAACCCTGGAGGAACAAGTCTCTGCAGAGGAAAGGAACCAATCTTCTTTTAAGTTTTCTTTTATCTATTTCTATACAATTTAATTGTGATGACCTAGATAGGTACTTCATGTTATCATCTTTTGTTATTTTCTGGACAGGGAGTACGGTTTAATGACAGCTACAGAAAATGGGAAAATATTTACCACCCATAGGAAATTTTAGCAAACATCATTATATACAAATCACAAGGAATTGTTATTTATGGAACAGAGAATAAAATATATTTGGAGAATAAGAGGCAAAAAAATCATATCTATGGAGAATGATGCAGACTTTATTATAAACTTCCAGTGTTTGCCAACTGAACATTCTAGGTTGACGCTTAAAGAACATTCTGTATCATTATTTATAAAGCACTATAAACATGGTACTTTGCAGGTATAAACAAAGATATGGATTCTTTTCCTGGAAGAAGATTAATACTTTATAGCACAAGTTATCATAATCTCATAAACTATAAAAACCTAGTAAAGATTTCTCTTCACTCCACATAACTGGGTGACAGCATCAGTTGTCCACAGTAGCACCACACTATACATCACATATATACCTGAAGCTGCATTTTAACCATCTCTTCATAAACCTTTTTTGCTAGATACTATTTCAGGTTTAGATTAACCACTGTTGGGACAGATCTGCTCACATGAGATTCAAGAAAGTTAAATGCTGGGTGCTGCACTTGGGTCATAACAACTGCATACTGTAGTATACGCTTGGGGAAGAGTGACTGGAAAGTGACCTGGCAGAATAAGGACCTGGGGGTTCTGGTTGACAGCCAGATGGACAGAAGCCAGCAGTGCATCCAGGTGGCCAAAAGGCCAATGACACCCTGGCTTGAGTCAGAAATAGTGTGGCCAGCATGACAAGAGAAACGATTCTCTCAGCACTGGTGAGATCATACTTTGAGTACTACATTCAGTTTTGGGCCCCTCAGTACAAGAATAATATTGAGTTGCTTTAGTGTATGCAGAGAAGAGAAACTAAACTGTTGAAGGAACTAGAAAACAAGACATACGAGGAGTGGCTGAAGGAACTGGGGCTGTTAAGTCTGGAGAAAAGGAGGTTGAGCCTCATTACTCTCTATAACTACCTGAAAGGAGGTTGCAGCAAAGAGGGTGATTTCAGGTAATTTCTCATGTAATAAGTGATAGAACATGAGGTAACAGCCTCAAGTTGCACCAGAAGAGGTGTAGACTGGTCATCAGGAAGAATTTCATTATGGAAAAACAGTTAGGAACAGGCTGCACAGGGAGTTGGTGGAGTTGCCATCTTTGGAGGTATTTGAGAGGTATGGATGTGGTGATTAGGGATATGGTTTAGCAGTATACTTGTAGTGTTACGTAGATGGTAGGGCTTGATGAACTTAAAGGTCTTTTCTGTCCTAAATGATTCTAGGATTCTACAATTCACCTTGAAAACAAAAATCCCGTGATAAGAATAGCTGCTTTGTGACTCAAATAAATTTTCATTCTGTCCTAAGAGTCTACAGGCCTAATTCTTCTGTTTTTATTTAGTCAGATAGAAGAAACTGGACTCTTAAATACATTACTTATGTACAGGCAAAGTTAAGAGTAATCCATACTGTACTGTACTCAGCCGAAAAGGATTTGGTGATGTCATGTTCTCTAAATACAGCTATTTATGGCAAGAAATGAGGAAGGTTAAAAGCAGATTTATCGGAGGGGAAAAGATGAAATAATGTTTTATCTAATTTAAACTAGACATTCATCTTTTATTTATTTTTTTATTTATTTTTCTTTCCCTGCTTTTTACCTTTCAGGATATCACTGTTCTCCACTTACCAATATGATCTTTGAATTTCTTACCAGCTTCGTTCAAGTAATCAGACTCTACTTGTGTTCGTATCAAGGTTAAACTTAGATATATAGAGCAAATTATACTCTCAGTTTCATCTCACTGTAAACACTGAGTAGTTGAAATCAACAGACCTACTCCTGATTTATACAAATGTTACTAAAGTGTGAATTTGATGTCTCTGAGGTCAGTACCTAGGGTCTTGCACACAATTGCATTAACTTATATCAGCTGTATAGTGATGTCAAGGATACTGCTACTTATAAAGCTGCCAATGGCTGTTTAAGAGCACTAAGAGTTTATGTGTTTAAGAGCACATAATGGAGGAAAAATTAATTTTAATATAAAAGCAGCAGCAACAATCTTTCTAAATATATATCCTAGTCACTTTAATGCTGATACAGTATACACTGGCAATCAGAAACATAAACACTACCTACATGAATATGAAGCCATTCTACCATTGAAATGAACCTTTGTATCCTATTATGATTTCAAAATATTAGAAATTTCAAGGAATTAATTTATATGTTACTAGTGAATCAGTATCAGAAAAGATGGAAAATTAGAACTGATTATTTTAGTTTATATAAAACTTCATTGTTAAGCAAATATTATTTATTATTATAAGTGCACATAAATTGTATAATTTAACATTTTTCCATCTATTTAAAAAAAAAAATTCAGTATTTTAATATATTACTCAGTTAAGCTATTGAAATTTTACTCTTAAAAGTAGCTACACAGGCAATATTTTCAAATTGGATGGCTCAGAAGAACTATAAATTAACCGTTAATTTTCAGAAGTACAAGAACTTACTGGTATTTAAGAGGTTTTATGCCATTATTGTTTTTTAAGGGCAAATTAAATAGGTACTGTAAAAGATGCTAATTCTATACCACAGATGAAAATATTTCAAAACCAGAAAAAAAAATGTAACCAATGAAGAATGACATGAGATCTAACGATTGCATGACCAGCAGATTCAGAAAGTCTGGTCTTTCATTACTGGATTTTGTATTTTGTATCGTCTGGCAAATTCTAAGTCTTGATTGCATTTATTTTTTTTTTCTTCTAAAGCCAAGTTGTTTAATCATTTAGGTGGGTTTTCTATTGTCTGGTAGTCTAGATGATTCCTCTTCAACTTTTCTAAGGCATGAGAGGGAGAAGCACTGTTTCGGATTTTTTATTTATTTTCACATAAAACAGAGAAATGTAACCTCTGTAACCTCCAGTAACATGCTGACATTTGGTACAGGAAGACATTTGGTACAAGAAGAGTAGAATTGATTGAAGTGGGACAAAAGCAAGCAACAGAACTGTGCAGACAGAACTGTGTCATTGAAAACTGTATTCAAATGTGAGACACTGCTTTCTAAGTAAGAAAGCACAGGGAACCTATGAAGATGGGTGAGGGAGTTGGGTTTGTTCAACTTGGAGAAGAAGGCTCCAGGGAGAACTGATAGGGGTCTTTCAATATTCCCTAAATGAGGCCTACAAGAAAGCTGGAGAGAGTATCTTTATCAGGGATTGTAGTGATAGGACAAGGAGTAATAGTTTTAAATTAACAGAGGGTAGATTTACATTAGACATTAGGAAGAAATTCTTTACTCAGTGGGTGGTAAGGCACCAGTAGAGAGTTGTGAATGCCCAGTTCTTGGCAGTATTCAAAGCCAGGTTGGATGGAGCTTTGAGCAACCTGGTCTAGTGGGAGGTGTCCCTGCCCATGGCATGGGGGTTGGAACGAAGTGATCTTTAAGGTCCCTTCTAACCCAACCCATTCTATGATTTTAAGAACCTGTCACCTTTCCCCACTGAAACTTTTGTACAATTCACAAGCAAAGCAGGACATAGACCATCCACCACCTCAACTCTATCAAGAATGTAGCCACTTCTATAGGTATGCTTGAGCACCCTCCTTTCCATCTCTTTGGCAGATCCCATTTATTGGAAATAAATATGGATTGAATCTGTATTTATAAGTAGGTAGCTAAACCTGCCTTCCTAATATAATAGGAATTCTTAAATAATAGGAATTAGCTTAGCAGATGGATTTCATCTTACAGCATGCTTGAATACACTCTGAAGACTTAGATTGGGGAAAGTGGATTCAGTGCCATCCCAAGTGCAACATTTTATAGTTGTTCATAAATAATCCCTTTGCTTCCAACTTCAGTCTTAGATACACTTGTCTGAGAAAAAAATAGTAATCAAGCAAACCAAAAAATATTAAAAAAAAAAAAAAGAAAGGAAAATAAAAGAAAAAGAAATAGGCCACTAAAGTTATGCTTCATGTATACTGAATAGCCCTTGGACAAGTCCTATCTTTAATGACCAAAATGTCACATCCAACTATATTACCAGAGGCAAAGAGTGTAAAATAGCACATATAGCTTTTAGCAAACTAGTTGTCTTCTTTCTGTTGCTACAGTTTGTATAACTATCAGCAATATTTGCATAGAAGTAGAATCCAACTTGCACTTAATTAAGCTGGTCACTGCTGGATTCCCTAAGTAAGAAGAAATTAGCAATGTCATTGACCTTAGCAAGTAATTTGTGAGCTGCTTGCAGTGCCATTGCACATATGACAAAATAGCAGGAAAAATATCTGGCTCATAAAGCACAGTTGGGGGATTACTGGAATGTGAAGAACCTTTTTCTTTCCTGAGACAGAAAGATTAATAACCAGTTCCACAGGTGGAAAGCATGAATTTTAATGCAGGGCCCACTTTACCTGACTTCTTCCTTCTTGCGGTTTTCTTTCCTTATTCTCACACCATAACTGGCTCAAACTTTGCAGATCATTTTGGTTTTGATTTCTGTCGAAGGGATTATTTTGTTAGAGTCAGAAAGAGAAGAGGAATAATCATAATAAAAAGGAATAAAGAGGATTAAAATTATCCTAGTTTTTCAATCATATTACCTAGCTTTCTAACTTGATATTGATTACAAGATTTGTTATGTATTGGACTACTCAAATGACATTTTTGAGTGCATGTTCTTTTTATTTACTTAATTTACAAGTAAGAACTTGAATTTACTTCATTCACAAGTAAGAATAAATAAATAAATAACCATGCTAAATAAATAAATGCATAAATAACAGTGCTAAATTAGAAGAGGTAAGGTTTTATCACACAGAGTGTATCTGAAATCTCTATTTTAGACAACACAGAGAGATCTGGACATATTGGAGAGCTGGACGATCACCAACCACATGAAGTTTAACAAAAACAAGTGCCGGGTCCTGCACCTGGGGTGGTGATAGAGATAAATCCGATATAACCACTGAGCGATTATGTAAAGGTGCTTTTATTTAGCACCGGGAGCTAGGGGTGATACTCAAATCTAACTCCAACTTGGATACACAAATCAGCTATTCTTATACTCTTCATTTTTAAATAGTATACTACATATTCATTATAATTTGCAAGCCAATCCCACAGCCCCACATACCATGCTAATTTCACATTAATATAATTATGTGTGCGCAAATCTTATTGGTGGTCTTCTTGGGGGTCCTAAGTAATGAAGGCACTCCTCTTCCTTGCAATTGTCCTCTTCACCTTTCCTCAGGAATGTCTTGTTATTCTTGATTCTGATTGGTTCCTTTCCTGTTTCCATGGTCCTGTTTCGCTTGCCTGGTACTCCCAGACACAGACCTGGATAATGTTACATTCCATGGATGCCTCCACTATCTACTATTCACACTTTAAGCAGCAACCTTACTGCAACAAACCGGGTTCTATAGTAATTCCCTTGATTAATACAATTTATAATCCAACTGTGGGGCAACCCTGGCTATACGTATAGACTGGGCAATGAGACGCTGGAGAACAGCCCTGCAGAGAAGGATCTGGGGGTTGTGGTTGACAGCAAGTTGAATGCTGCCAGCAGTGTGCCCTGGCAGCCCAGAGGGCCAACTGTATCCTGGGATGCATCAAGCACGGCACTGCTAGTCAGTCAAGGGAAGTGATTGTCCCGCTCTACTCTGCGCTGGTGTGGCCTCACCTCAAGTACTGTGTGCAATTCTGGGCACCACAGTACAAAAAGGATGTAAAACTGTTGGAGAATGTCCAGAGGAGGGCGACAAAGATGGCGAAGGGCCTAGAGAGGAAGACATATGAGGAGTGGCTGAGGGCACTGGGCCTGTTCAACCTGGAGAAGAGGAGGCTGATGGGGGGACCTCATCACAGTCTACAACTTCCTTGCGAGGGATAGTGGAGAGGCAGGTGACCTATTCTCCATAATCACCAGTGATAGGACCCATGGGAATGGTGTTAAGCTGAGGCAGGAGAAGTTTAGGCTGGACATCAGGAAGAGGTTCTTCACAGAGAGGGTGGTTGCACACTGGAACAGGCTCCCCAGTGAAGTAGTCACTGCACCAAGCCTGTCTGAATTTAAGAAGCAATTGGACTGTGCAGTTAGTCACATGGTCTAAAATTTTGGGTAGAACTGTGGGGTGCCAGGAGTTGGACTTGGTGATCCTTATGGGTCCCTTCCAATTCAGGATATTTTATGATTCTATGATTCTATGATTTTAGACAACACCGAGCTTTCTCTCCCCATTTTCTGCAGCTTTCCTTTTCTTCCCTTGACAGTTTGCCCTGGCAGACACACAGGCAGCTCTGCTTGCAGTTACTCCACAGCATTCTTTATCAGGATCATATTTACAATAGAAATTTAAGCCAAAGCTAAGTATCTTCACTTCTGAGAGACTGTATAAACATGCTGAAATAGATCGGGCTGCTGTGGCTAAAACTTGTCGAAGAAAGTTGAGAAATACATTTGCTATCTTTTGAAATTAGTCAGAGGAAGGAGGGGTTAGGAACAGCAGAAAAAAAAAAAAAAAAAAAAAAAAAAAAGGAACAGATTTCAAGTGAATGCCACAGCTTTAAAGACACTGACTTTTGTAGAAACTACATGATTCTGGTTTTCCACACAGAAGAAGCAATTCATATTTACCTGTCCTACCCACATCAGTGTGACCTGGAGTAATCACTTCTCAAACCATTCTCTTTATGCAAGCAGAATCAATATTGGTGGCATGTCTAACCCCTGCCTAGATGTTCTCAACTGAGAGATGTGAGGAGCCCAAATGCTAGTGAAGGCTGAGGCAAAGAAGTTGTTGAGTACCTCAGCCTTCTTCATGTCTGTTGTTGCCAGTTCACCCTTCTTGTCCATCAGAGCATGTACGCTCTCTTTGGCCTTCCTTTTCTGAGCAATATACCTATAGAATCCCTTCTTATTATTTGCATCCCTTGTCAAGTTCAGTTCCACCTGTGTCTTGGCTTTCCAGATCCCTGCACATCTAGACAGCATCCCTGTACACGTAGCAGGGCTACGTGTCCCTGCTTCCACTGCCTGTGCATTTCCTTCTTACACCTCAGTTTGACCAACAGGTCCTTGCTCAGCCATGCTTTCCTTGATTGATTTCTTACACATGGGGATAGCTCTTGTGCTCTTAAGTATCCTTAAAGAGTTGTCAGCTGTAATCAGTTCTTCTGTCCCTAAATGTAGTTTTCCAGGAGATCTTATCCACTCAGGTAAGTAGGAATTAATTCTGAAGTTTGTTTTTGTTTGTTTGTTTGTTTTCCCATAAAGATCCCTGTTTATTTTATTTTATTTTTTCCAGAAACAATGAGAAACATAACAGAACTACACACAAGTAGTTCCAAGACACACACTTCAAGTCCCAAGACTTACTTTCAGGTGCTCTCTTTGGATTTCTTGATTTAAAGAAATTTATTTGTCCCCCCACCCCCAACCAAAAAAATAAAATTCTAAAATAATCAGAACAATCTTTTTATCAAAAGAAGACCGAGTTACCTGTCAGTCATGTTGTTCAAGGACCTTCACTGGGAGGGGTAAGAGGAAAGTAAGTCTGACTGACAGGCCAGTGGTATGAAAATTAAGCTAGAGAGAGAAATCTCAAATTAGCACTGTAGTTATATTTTTGTGCAGTTAAAGGGTTTTCAAATTCAAACTGTGTAACCTACTTTCTAATTAATTCATTCAAAATGTAGATTATAGAGCACAACACAAAAATACATGAGGGAATTGTGGCATCCTAGGTCTGCTTTTATACCTTTTACTTAATTTGTTGAAATTAAAGCATAGTTTACTGAAAAACATAGGTTACTGAAAAAAAAAAAAAAAAAAAAAAAAGCAGTTGTTGATTATAAAAGCAGTGATCAAAATAGATACATATTTGTGACACTCAAGTGTTTTTTTCTGTTGTTTTTCCTTCTCAAAGACATGTTAATTTATTCATCCTCATTCAGTTCAGTTTTAACTTAAATGTATTGCAGTGCTTTTGCGACTACAAGGTTTTATCTGAAGCTACAGCTTTACATGTCACTCATTGTTGGCACTAATTAAATGCTTAATATTACTGTGAAGTCATGGCTTTTCCCCTTAAGTTGTTTATATGAGGCTTTGCATCCATAAAATATAATAGAAATGAATAAGTATTACTAATCAGAATGGATAGGATTTTCAGCAGCACCTAGCAATGACAGACTTCCTTTCTTTTGCAGACACTAGAAATGGCTGATATAAGAACAAGACTAGGTGAATACTTACGGCCTACAGTACTGAATTTTGCCAAGTGAAAATATAAATATCTTAAAAATTCAGCACACCTAGAACACTTAGCATCCATTATTAAGCAATTAAAACTCTGAAGTTTATAAAATAGCTTGTTCTAATAAGCAATAGCCTGCATTTTGCAGTCATCTTTTCTGGCTCAGTTTTCAGTGAAATGAATAGTTAGATTTTGCTTTAATTACTGAGTTTGATTTCCAACAATGGAAGACACTGAGATGCTATGAAAGCCAAAGGCATATTTAAATAAAGTATGAGTCATACAGGAACAGGTCATGAGTGAGAGAGAGAAAAAAGAACCCAATATGCTATGCCTAAAAGTGCACTCTGGCTTTCAAAATAGTTTTGTTGGGTCAGTTCTGAGTAGTGATGAACAGTGTTGCAGAATTAAAAATGCATTAAAAGGTAATGGATCTCTTGAGAAACGAACAAAGTGTTGAAATGTTACAGAAGAAGCTGTGAATCTTGATATATTCATTGCAAATATACCAGTAAAAAATAGTATGTTGGGTATTTAAGAGGATTGATATGGAACTAGGATAGGAAAACCTTGTCATTGACAGATTACAAATCACAAAAGAGGCTTGTAAATATACACTCGTTTCCCAGAAATGTGGGAAACAAGCAACTTTAGTCTAAAGAGATTCAAAAATTTATCTCCTTCAAATTCAATATATATTACATATATATATATATATACAAATATATATATTTGATACAGGAAAAATTTCTTGCCCAGTAGTTTGATCAGAAGGTAACTATCTATTCTGAAAATTAATTCAACATCAACTCACATCAAGTATCACACAAATGCCAGCTCTGGCCAAATTCTTTTATTTCTTTGCTTGTTGTTGTTTGTGTTTTACAGCATGAATAGAAAAAGGAATAACAGCTATCTGTTGCCCAGGGATGTTTCATACGTTAAAATCAAAGAAACATCTAGGAAAAACAAAACAAAATAAAACAACAACAAACACAACAAACACTGTAATTCACTAAAATACTTAAATTTAATTGACTAATTTAAAGTATGTGCTGAGCTATTGCTGACTTTAATGTAACATCAACTTTATACGTAAGACTCCAAAATACACTTTCTGTTGCCAAATAGGAACAAATTATAGGGTTAATATAGATGGAGTTTTCCCAGATTTGTTTTCTTTTATTTTCCTTTTTTATTTTTTTTTAATTTTTGTTTTTTTCTCATTTCTGTTCATTTTCTAGTACTTTCAAGTCAAATATCTTTGCCTTACCAAACAAACTTCGAAAATAATCTTCTAAAATATCAGCAAGAAAAGAAATTGTGTTTCTTCTTCAGATGGAATTGTTTTAGCTCTAAAATATTCTGGGAGGTATTCTCTGGGAAATATGTTATAGCATATAACACTGAATAGATCTTCAATATAATAATGGAAGCATCAATCCGAGTGTAAAATTCTATAATTGATGGATGTATGGAAAAATATAGCTCCCTACTCATTTCGCCATCACTTTTTCTTATTATCTCCTTAATTAATTTCTGAATGCAAAACCAATCCTTCCTTAGATAGAAATTCATTGCATGCACTTTTCTCTAGCTTTTTTAAATAAGTGCTTAATACAAGTGATGCACAGGCTGCAAGTTGATCTCAATGACACATTAAAAAAAAAAAAAAAAAGAAAAAAAAAAGGCTGAAATTAGAATTGTTAAAAAAAAAAAAAAAAAAAGCACTAGGGGCAATCTAAGCTTTTACCTAAGCTAAACACAGCTCTGGTCCAGCTGATGGGTTTTTTTTGAGATGGCCTCTGGAGGGGAAGACAGCACTACTATGGGAGCAAGTGAATGATGTTTGTTCTCTGTTACACACATAATTGGATCTAGCCACCCAATTAACTTTACATATTGAGAATTTTGTCTTGTCCTTCCAGTCCTGGGGGAGTTTTGCCATTCAGTTTGATGGAAAAAGAACAGGAATGAGTTAATTTATTATTTAATGAAATTAAACTTTTGTGTGCAGGATCCAACACAGAAGCAAGAATATGTAGATAGGTATTATAAATCATAAAGTACAGCTACTTAATTTTCCCTAGTGTTTCAGCACAAAATTTTATAATCTCTTGCAAATATTAATTGGTCTCTAGGATATAACCTTGGGGATTGAAAAAGAATTTTTCTGCTTGCAACATATTTTTTTTCAGTAAAGGTGAAGCTGTAGCAAGAAATTATTGTATCTGAAATAAACATCTGAACATTTATTTTGTGCTTTATTTTGTGCATTAGAACCATTATGCAAATAGAAAAACTATATGTAACTTGTAAAAATAATTTTATATAACATGAAAATGATGCAATTCACAATTCACATGCTCTGTTCATCTCATACATCCCATAAACAAAGATTTTTAGACTAATCAGCTTTATGACAATGAATTAGCAAATACAAGATAAATAATGTCACAAGTCTGCTAAGAGTAAAAGACTAGAAGTTATGGCTGACTTCCAATTATCAAAATGCACTAAAAATAAAGTAACTGCATCCAATTATTTTCCTGAGCACTGAAATATTACAGTTTATTATTATGATTGTGAACATTTCTTCTTTTTAAAAACAAAACAAAACACACACACAAGGTCCAGCTGGTTTAGTTTCAGCAGTTGTGTACAGTAAATGAAGCAGCTCTCTCTCTCAGCAATATAGATGATAAAGAAAGTCCATGTGGATGCCAAGTTTTTCTGTAGACATTGTAGCACAGAATAGAGAAGGTTTAATCCCTAATAGCACAAAGAGTTGCTTTGGCTTGAACTCAGCTATGAGAAACAGAGCAGTTACTGTTTTTCACATGTAGCCGTTTCATGCAGGGCCAATGAATTACTGCTGATGCTTTCATACATTGGGAATTTACAGAGCCAAGGGGAGGAAGGGTAGACACCAATATGAAAATAAGATCTGCACACTCCATTAAATATCCACCCAGCAAAGCAAATATAAATCCTGGAACAAGCCATACATTATTCAGCAATAATCGTTTAATCCTGGTTACTCAAATAATTCACTGTGTAAGAATTTTAAGAGAAGGTATTTTAATTCAAACATTTTTATTTTATTTTATTTTATTTTTTTTTTTTCAGTTGTTAATATACTCTTTTGACTTAATCACAAACCTATTCCCTTATAAAAAAGTTAACTTTTTTTCCAGTTCTCCAACCTACAACCCTTCAAAATTTACAGTAGATGTGCTTTGTCTCAAGTGTTGGTGTTATCCAAATATTCTTTTTACCTACAGTTGTTATAACAAAGTATTGGGGAATAAAGAATGTCAGGCTAAGCTAAAGTTGAAGCAAATTACTTGTAAAACCACTGATGCAACTGTAATTGAAGTACCTCTGAAGAACTGAGTCTCTTAACTGTGAGGTATAACCTTCTAAGTCTCTCCTATTAAGAAAGTCTGAGAGAGCTGGGGATGTTCAGCCTAAAGAAGAGAAGACTTCAGAGAGACTTCATTGCAGCATTTCAATACTTAAAGGTGGCTTATAAAAAGGATGCAGAATAACTTTTTGCTGAGACAGATAAAGATAAGACAAAGAGGGCTGGTTTTAAACTAAAGAAGGGAGATTTAGATTAGATTTTATGAGGAAAATCTTCATTCTGAGGGTGGTGAGACACTGGAACAGGTGGATGAGGGCAACCTGATCTAGTGGGTGGCATTCATGCCCATGGCATGGGGGTTGGAACTACATGATTTTTAAGGTCTTCTCCAATCCAAGGCATTCTATGATTCTATGAAGTCTGCTTGGCCATCTTAAAAAAAAAAAAAAAAAAGAACGTGGTCTGACATAACCTTAAATGCCTGGACTCCTTTAGCCAAGAGGAATAAAGGTTAGATATTGACCAAATAAATAAATAAATAAATAAAAATATACGGAGCTCCATGATAGGCAAATTATCATCTGGTGTGAATCAGCATAATTCATGACACAGTTCTGTGGTTTTGGTTTTTATTCTTGCTTAATACTTTTGAAGTTGTCAAGTGAACTATTTAAATAAATCATAACAAGTCATATAAATAACATTTTAAGATAGGATCCCAGCAATGTTAGGAAGAGATGGATTGGGCATCTGAATTACCTGTACACACTAAATTGTGTGAGTTTATGTTGTAAGATATTTCTTCATCTTCCAGTGTGTTCCTCACCACTACATAGCTTTTATTAACATATATTTGGATAGCTAAATTTGATCTCTATAAAAATAGCTTTATATATATATATATATTTATAAATATTTTATATATATATATTTTTAATAATTATTTTATTTTGCATAAAAACTCCTCAGTTGCCTAAAATTCACTCTAAACTGCTTCAATCTTGATTGAATTGAGAACCCTAGTTCATGTCTTCATGAACTACTGGGCATTCTCAAAATATAGGTTAAGTCTCATAAAATTCTATAAAGGTCACAACTTTATGCTAACTATACCAAGTGAACATAATGCTCAGTTCCTCTTTCTGTTCTCCCAGATAACAACAACAACAGAAAGCAGAAACACTACAATGAAGCTTATAATTATAATATTCTTCCTGTTTCAGAAATTCTAAATTCTGCCTGAGGGAATTCAATTGTCTTCTAGATTTCCCTAAACACCAAACTATGGTTGTTGGACATCTTCCAGTTCTCCATTTGTAATCATTCTATTGCTGTCTAGCAAAAAGAAGAGTGAAAAAATGTATTTATTGGAACGGAAAGGGAGATCAAGAAAGCAAGTCATAAAATATCTTTTGTTCAGGCATCAACAATCACTTAAATGTTTTTTTTTTTTTTTTCTCCCCTGGTTTCTTGATTTATACATCAAAACAAAATATGGATTTGATGCTATGAGTAGAATTCCCTGCATTTAATATTATGATTGTTGTTAGCCAATACAGCTATGGCAAATAAGGACAAAAACCTCCAAAACTCAGGGGAAAAACAACAACAACAACAACAACAAAAACGTGTTGTGTGTGGGGGAAATAAAATAAAGTTTACATTAATTTGAACTTCTAATGAGTATAGCCACTACATAGCAGGACAGAATATCTGCACACAGCCAAGACAATGTAATGTGAAAGTGCAAGACAAGTAATGGAGCCTAAGACTCCATTACTCTGCATTTGGTTTGATTTTCTTCTATTTTGCAGTCCCCTTTATCACTGCAAAATGACTATAAGAAAAATCAAAAAAAAAAAAAAAAAAGAGCTAAAAATAGTATCTTACACACCTATTTATGACTAAATGGTAGTAATATAATGACAAAACATAATAATTATAAAAACTTTAGCTCTGTTTTACTGTTCTCTGTTATGATGGTGATCATTTTGTACTGGCTACAGCTGGCCTCTTTATATATGGATTTGAACATATTCCAAGGAGGGCAGGGGGAGTGGAATGGGAGAGTTGGCCCATTTTTTTTTTTTCTAGGATTTCTGCATGAGTAGAGATCAGTGTATTCTGTAGTTGTATTTTCCTGCAGCCCAAGGAAGGGAGTTTTGGATGCAGAAATCAAAATTAATGATGTTTGCCAGAGGTGTATGTTCCACATGTATTAAATGAAATGTGGACAGAAATACAAACCTTCCCAGTGCACACTTGAAAAAGATCAGGGTATTTATAGATTTGTAGGCATATTTTTACAGAATATCCTATATATAATATTAAAATTCATTGCTCATTATTTCATGCTAGAAAAAAATATCCTTCAAGAAATGCTAAATTTCTCTTCATTATGAATCTGTAACTGATTAAGAGATGACAAAGTTCCTGTTATTGTTTGTGATGTTCAACAGAAATATTATGCACTATAGCCTTAAAAAACAATGTTTTGAAGTTAATTATGTAAACTATGGTTGTGTGTGTTTTGATTAATCTTTCGCCAGTTTATTGGAATATGCTTATGAGATTTAAAACATTTAAAGTCTAGTTTGTTTCCAGGCCAAGAACTCCACAGAGATGATGTTTGATTCTTCTCCGTGAATCTCCTTTTGTCATGGATGTCTACAAAAAATAGACAAAAATTGCTGTTGCCATTGCAAATGCAAAATTATAATTTGGTATAACTTAATAGCAACTGTGCTTTTCAGACCCTGTAAATTAACTATGTACGTAGCTTCCACCATTATTATATGACAATACTCCTGAAGCATTGACATAAACAAGGTGTAATTGTGCTGTGCACTGCGCAAAGACAGGAAAGACTCAGATAAGCAATAATTCTGATAGCATGTTAGGGAAAAAAAAAAAAAAAAGAGAGAGAAGGAGAAGGAGAAGGAGAAGGAGAAGGAGAAGGAGAAGGAGAAGGAGAAGGAGAAGGAGAAGGAGAAGGAGAAGGAGAAGGAGAAGGAGAAGGAGAAGGAGAAGAAACAAAACAACAATATTAATTGCTTTCTAATAGACACATTTAGCAAATCTTGCACATATGTTTTGTAATTATTGTTACTTGTACATTGTAGTCAATATTAATTACTCTCATATATATTCCTTGCTCCAATAAAAGATTTTTTCCAATGGTTTTGAATATACATACCTATCACTGATTAGCTTCATTTAATATTTAAAAATAGTAAAAAGGAACTATTTTTAAGTTCACAGAAAAAAAAAATAAACTAACAATTAGAGTTTTTTTTCACTTCTATTTTATGAATTATTGCAATCATCTGATTATTTCAGATAGCTGACAGATCAGCACTGAGAAGTGGTGTGCAACTTACTAGGAAAAAAAAAAAAAAGCAAAAAAAAAGAATCTCAAAGCTCTTGGACTTCTGTATCCTTGGGAAGTCTATTGGCTCATTTTAAAAATTCTTTAGGGTTTTTAAAAGGTATTTAGGATCTGGAAATCTATATAGGCCATGGTACAATTCTGAAAAAAATACCTATTGAAATAATGGGACTTAGACGTTTAGGCTTTCGTCAGTTCTGCTTGGAACTTGCCTGTGTCATTAGGTGCCTAACTATCTTTAAAAAAAAAATCCACAGCTGACTTTCAGGAAGACTGTCTATCTGCAGACAAGGTAACAGGCAATACTATTGCCTGATGACATTGATGTAAAGAAGCATGCATGAAAGATTATAACACTGCTATAAATAATGCTAAAGCATGGAGTGGCATGTCAATGCATAAGACACCAGAGTAGAAATAAAGGTGGTTCTTTAATAGAATTAGTAGAAATATCTACTACTAGAAGTAGTTCTACCACGAGTAGTTCTACTACTAGAAGTAGTAGAAAAATCTAGTAGAAATAAAGGTGGTTCTTCACCACTGTAGAAATAAAGTGGTTCAAAGACAAAAAGGATTAAGTACATAGAAAAACTGATTTGACGGAAGCAGAAAATAATTAAAAATAATAATAATAAAAATAAATAAAAAAGGGAAAAGAGAGATGAACAAGAACAACAATAACAACAACAACAACAAAATAACTGATAAAATAACAAGAACTGACAAAATAACAACTGGTAATAAATTTTGTGACAGAAGATAATCCAAATGGCAGTGCATGATAGAGTTAAAAAATATATGGGTAGTACTCAGAATCACAGAATCATAAATGGTGTCTGGTCTGGTCCAGCTGCCTCTAGAACCTCTTCTAGGAACATTTTTCTATTTTTTCTTCCTACCATTTTTATTTTATATATACTATTTTTTAATTGATATATCACTCTACTCTCCCAGTGGACTTTTGGACCAGAGTTTCTACAATAGCATGTTTGTGTCATTCTTGCATTCTCTGTATTTGAATGTAAGTCTGTTATCCCAAAGTGGAGAAAAACACACTATGAATGTCTGTAAAATAGTACAATTAGAAATATTTATAATATATATACATATTATATATTATAATATAAATAATTAAATTATTAATATAATTTATATACAATATAAATATATAATTATAATTATATAAAATATAATATAAATTATAATATAAATTACATATATGTGATATATATAATATATATTATAATATTTAAAAGGTAAGGCAGTTATTATTAGGAAATAGAGTGAATCTATCAAATAATGTTTCTAATAAGTCACTTTAAAACAGATAATATGATGAAGAGAAACCACCAAGAAAAATTAGCCTGATTTTTAGTTACTACAAAGCATTTCACATTTCACTAGTAATGTAAATGCATGTGAGATCTAACATTGACAGTGACTGAAAAGATGAGCAATTAAAATCACCATAATAAACATACAAGCTTTGTACTTTTGATACATTCACATACACACATTTAGTAACTAGAAAGAACTACCACATTTGTTGACTGAGCAGCATTATGAAAATCCTTTATGAAAAAGTTTGCTGTGCCAGAGTTTATTAGGAAAATACTGTTCTGCAAAAGATACTGTTTCTACAGTCAAACACAGTTCCACCTAGAAACAGTGCCAATGTTTACTAGTTGACACCACACGAAATGCAGCTTTTAAACATGCCTGAGGAAACTCCTAGTGCTGATCAGTGACAGAGAGAAGTGAAAATTGTCTTTTATAATAACAATAAACCAAAATGGTGAGTAGATCATCTGCCTGGTTGTCACCTTCTTCCCTGCACAAAACCGTCCCTTTCCACCAGTTCAAACACTAGATATTTGTAGCTTATTTGTAATGTGAAACTATGATAATTTCCATTGAAATTTATTTTTAAAATTGTAATTTCTTTAAAACAATTAATAATAAATATTTCTGTGTTTTATAGTTCCAAACACTTAGTGCTATTTTTACAGATCTTTCACTATTTGTATCTTTGATATTTATTTTTCTTGATTTTAGCTGCTGCAAAATCCTGAAGCCCTGTGAATTTTAGCAGGAATCAGGAGTATTGTGTTGTTTGTATCAGCATTAGGCAAGGTTTATAATCCTGAAACAGTATGGTAAGTACGGTAATCTCTGTGAGTTTCAGTGTTTAAAAGACTTGCTATGGGATCATTATTTATTTAAATATTTTGTTCGCTATTTCCTGCCTATTGCAATGGCTGAGCAAATGACAACTGAAGTACATTAACACAGATGATTGTTTTACTAATTTTTTTAATGACACCCTTTAGAATGCTTACTTTTTGAAGAATATATGAGACAACTACCAGTTCCATAAATGTATATAATAATATATATTCTAAATATTATATATTATATAACTATTATATAATATTTATATAAATAATATATATATTATTTATAATTATATAATCATATAATTATATATATTTTATATGTATATATAATTAGATTTTGTTTCTTTGCATATTTTAGGCCCTTTTACATGCACACACTAATATTGCATTTACTAATATGGAGCAATGGACAATTCAGTCTACTTCAAGGATGGCTTCAACTTTTTCTCACTGCTAACAATAAGATTCCAACATTTCCCATTATAAATATTAATATCACAGACTACATGAGATATTTTTTCAGGTAATAAACTCAACAATACAAATGTAAAAAGTGCCATAATTGCATATTTTCCTATTTTTAGATTTTGCAGTGAAATGCTCTTCAGTATATAAGTTAAAATTTTCCATATCAGAAGTATAATATTAATATCATACATGGCATGAAAGCCTAAAGAAAGTTGTCCAAGATAAGATAGATTTAAGGTACACTGAAAATCTCTTTTTTCTACTGTAAATTTCCTTAGATTTTTTGATTTTTTAATTTATTTATTTATTTATTTATTTTTTTCCCAGCTGGAAAAGTTAAAAGGAACCTCCTTCTGCTTTAACTTTGCTGGGTTGAATGATTTTGCATTGAGATCCGCAGATGGCTCCCTGAAGCTGTCATTCCCCATTATGTCTCAGCATGTCTGCGGTTAAGACATTGTCAATAATGAAGACACTTGTAACTGTGCATAATTTAGCTTTCTATCTTGATGTAATCTTAGAAAAATCACTTATTATTCACATGTTGTTCAAAGTGCAAGTGACTTCATAAATGCAAGCAGAATAGAGTAAAGCCAAGGAGATCCCATGAACATACTAAAGTAAACAGCTGATAGGGAAACTGGCCTTCATCATGACTATATTTTGTTGTTCTCCAGCAGAGGGGAATGGATAGGAACAGTTGCCAAAAGCATTATGAGCCTCAGAAATTTGATATACATTTTTAGGTGAAGTGACATGTATAGGAATATTGAAGCCATCCTCAAATATTTTGTATGCAGTAAGAAAGTGAAGAGTTGAATTTTTGTTGACAGTTTTTATCACTTTTATCTTAACTTTTCTGACTAGCTTGGTATAAGCTGGTAAAACAATAGAGAATAGTTGCTAATGTTCTTACCATAGTGTAATTTAGTTCTTATATTCAAGGAGGGAATAAAAGTAGCAAAAATATTTGTTATGTTATGCAACAAAACATTAATAGGAAAAAACAGATAGAATGGGTAGACTTCATACAGGCTGTGGAAAACACCCTAAAAATGAGAAGCATAAAGAGGATAATTTGAAAATAATATGATGTTTGTATGGAAATAAGATGCTGATGATCTTCTGTTTCTTACAGTATATTCCACTAATTTGCCACAAGGCAATGTAGAAAGCAATAACAGTGAGCTAACATAGTAGGAAACCTTTGAATGTTCAAAGGGGACATTCAATCATTTAAGGCTCACAATGTAACATAGTGTGAAATTGTTATAATATGGTGGGAAATGGCCTACTTAGCACGGAGGATGCTTCACTCTGCATGGCTGCTTTGTATTCTGCAGAGCAGTTGGTGTTCCCTGCAGGTCTGCTTGCCTGTGCAGGTGAGCAGCTAGGCTGGCTCATCATCAGATGAACCTCCTAACTGAGGGAAGAAAATGACAGGGAGACACAAAAGAATTATAATAGAACTTATAATACAAATAATCTTAGCATGGAAGCATTGACTTTTAACCCAATACCATGGTTTTGGCTGGGATAATGTTAATTTTCTTCATAGAGGTTCATATGAAGGTGTGTTTTGGATTTTTGATGAAAATAGTGGTGATACCACACCAGTATTTTTAGTTTTTGAAGAGCAGTGCTTACATGGAGCCAAAGACTTTTCTGCTTCCCATGCTTTCCTGCCAGTGAGGACGCTGGGGGTGCACCAGGTGCACCAGGAGCTGGGAAGGGACACAGCTGGGACAGCTGACCCAAACTGACCAAAGGGATGTCCCATGCCATGTGGTGTCAGGTTCAGCAATAAAGGCTGGGGAAAACGGGGTGGGAGGGAGAGGCACATATGGAGTGATGACATTTGTCTTCCTAAGAAACTGTTACACATGATGAGCCTTGCTTGGCTGAACATCTGCCTGCTAATGGGAAGTAGTTAATGAATATCTTGCTTTGCTTTGCTTGTGCATGTGTTTTTTACTTTACCTAGTAATATGTCTTTATCTCAACCCATGAGTTCTTGTGCTTTTACCTTTCTGATTCTCTCCCCCCCCATCCCACCCGGTGAGAGTGAGTATGCAGCTGTGTGGTACTTAGCTGTCTGCCAGGGTTACACCACAACACCCAAAGGATCACCAAGTATGCTGCAAACTGAAATTCAAACTGTCCTTTACATGTGTCTTCAAATCAGTGTCTCTGGAGTCAAAGAAGAACATGTTGTCTTAAATGCATAAACAACAATCATTTGGCTCTTTTCCTTCCTTTCTCACTCTCAATACGGAAAGTCATCCATTGCTTGTGAAACCTCAGAACTATGCTCAGATGAAGAGAATCCCCAACTCTTCTTCCCAACTCCTTCTTCTCAAGAAGGAACAAATCAACCAAACAAGCAAAAAAAAAAAAAAAAAAAAAAATGCAAACAGTAACAGAAATTGGTTCTGGTGGTGAGGTTCCATAAGCTGTTCCTACACATGGATTTTTGAATTGTATTGAGGAGAAGTAATATATGAAAGACAAAACTAATCTCCTTAACTTAGAAATAATTAGAAACTTATACTATTTTGTTTTCAATATAAAGAAATATGCCACAATTACTTTTTCTTCATTTCTTATTTTTTTGCAAATATAGAACTTTACCTCAGTTTTGTATCTGAATCTTTGAAATTCATAGAGTGAGAGACATAGAGGTTATTCATTTGCTCCTGCATGATTTTTCAAATATGAAACTTTTTTATTTTATTTATTTTTTTAGGAATTGAGAGAAATAACAACAACAAAAAAAAAAAAAAGAGAGAAAATATGTCATTAGAGAGGACTGAGTTCACAGTAGTGAGTAAGGGAAAGAAGAAAGGAAACACATGTTCATGGACTTATTCTGTGATTGTTCAAGGACAGCAGAAATTCAAGAACATGCTGTCTCTTAGTTGAGATGTGATGATGTGTTGTGGGAAGTAAATTAAATTATTTTAGTTTTTGTATCTCGGTAAGTTTGGTCATATTATGATATTCCATGGTTGCATGAATAGTCACAGAGTTTCAGAAGCTAACACAGATGTTCAGCAAGCTCAGAAGGATGAAACATTGAGCGGATGCGTGGGTCTAAATGGTGAAGTTGATACAGTTACTCATCTATGGTTTTAATTGTGTGTGTGTTTCAGTGTTTTAAATAAGATTATTCACTCCACTAAACTGCAGGGAAATGTTTGGTTTCAGATACAAGATGTATTATTGAGTTGAAAGTTAGAAATAACATATATACATGCAAAGTGAAAAATAAGGCAAATATGAAAGTAGAATAATTTTCAGAAAAAGTAACTCTTTCAGGTATAAAAAAACTCTAATTCTGACAATTTTGGCAATGTTGTTCTGTCAGTTCCAGTTCCAGTAACATATTAAAAGCTCCAATACTGAAAAATCAGTAAGATGTTCATTTAAATCCCCTCAAAGTAGAGAGAAACCAAGCATTTCCTAACAGTTTATCTAAAGAGAGGGTTTTTTTGTTTTTTTTTTGTCCTAATGTAAAATCTAAATCCAAGAAACTTAGCTTCACAACATGTATTAGTGAAACACAAAAATAAAAATGAAGAAATAGTTGGAAATATGGGAATAAATCCTTCAACATAGTCTGATCTAAAACTTCAGGGTGTTTTTTTTTTTTTTTTCTTTCAGTCTGCACTGGAATTGGACCACCCAGCTTCTCAGAACAGTTATAATAAAAACCATTGCTATTTCTCAATGTGCAGATGCTAGATGATAGTATTTGCTCTTTTTTACTTTACTCATGTGACTGAGAAAAATAAATCCTACCATAATAACCCTAGAAAGGGCATATAAATATTTTTATGAATAATTATTCATGATTTCCATATGTTTAAAGTAATTAAAGCAGCTGATCAGAGAACCACAGAATCACAGAACTGTAGGGGTTGGAAGGGACTTCGAAAGATCATTGGGTCCTACCCCCCTGCCAAAGCAGGTTCCTCAGAGCAGGTTGCCCAGGTAGGCATCCAGAATGTCTCCAGAGAAGGAGACTCCATGATATTTGACCCTGTAACTGCAAGTTATTATTTTTGTAATTTCTTTAGCAAAGGACAGTTGCAGTTCCCTTGAACCCAATGTCTTATATAGTTGTAAAAAAATGAAGATTTTGAAGTACATTTCAAACTAGAATGTATAACTTGATTTTTCAGCAATCTATAAGTAAATTACAAATCAAAGAAGCTGAGGTTTTGCTAACCTACCAATAATGAAGCTGTTTAAAGGATAAATTCTCTTTTTCTTTCCCCTTTAAGAAGCCAGTTATTTTTGTTTGGAACTATGCATATTGTGTTGTACTAATATGTATTAATTTTGTATTCAAAGATGAAACTAAACTAATGAAAATTTTGTATGGAGAAGACTGGAATAGTTGTTAATGTAGCTTTTGGCAACAGTAAATCACAGCAATAACCAGGTCAAAAAGGTTTCTATGCTTCTGTAACATTAGAGAAATTATCAAGCTTTGAGATAACAATCCAAACATTATCTGCACTGTAAAAACACTCTTTTCTTAAATCAGATCTAAATGAAAGAGCAATAAATATAAACCCCACTTCCATTCAATCCAGGTATGCATCGAATTTATGAATACCTAATTTACACATAACATTATGTAAAATGCATTTGGGATTGTTTTTTGTTTGTTTGTTTGCTTGTTTGTTTTAACATGACTAAACTTAGAGATACAGTTTAAGGATGAGCATATATGAGTTTTATTATAATAGATCTGTCTTGAACTAAACTAATGCCAAACAGTACTAGAAGTCTTAGAATTGCTATGAACTTCCATTAAGCACATTGAATTGTTTTGTATAAAACCCACAAAAATAATTTTTTCCCATGAGCCTAAACAGAGTTTGCAAAATATATGGCAGGATAATCATGAACAAAATTGTTAACATTGTTGTCCTTTCTTCATGGAGAGCAAAAATCTTCTCTGGCTTGATAGAGGCTATTGTATGCGAGTTAAGTAAGAATGGAAAAAGTTATACAGGAGAGGGATTCTTCTGGTTTAACATAATTGTGTCCCCAGGCAATTCTGGGCATCTGTTGAGGCAGAACATTTCTGTGGACTCCCTTTAGTTTGTATCTCTCTTTAATGGTGAATGCTACTATTTACCATGGGGTAAAGAGGGAGGAACAAACACCAAGTTTTGATGGAATAATGTGTTGAAGCTCAACAAATTATCTCTAAATCCTTCTAGTCCAATAATTAAGACTGTTCAAAAGCACTTTGAACTATAATGTGGTTAATTATTTTATTATTTTATTTTTATATCAAAACAAAGTACTGATTGAATCATATACACAAGAAAATTTTCCACTCAACAGCAACTGAAATGTTTCCTTTTCATCAATTTATTGAAGTACCAATACTATCTGATTTCATAACAGGTCTGACTGACCAATTTTTGTCCCTTTGATTTTATATTTTTTTATATGAGAAACAAATACAAAGCTTTTGCACAGCTTTACACCTCTACGTTCTCTTGCGTACTGTAGTTTTGTATATATATCTCTTCTCTTGAATAAAGAATCTTCATTTAAAACTACAAAACCTTGCAACATTTATGAAACTTTCCATTTAAATTTCTCCAGACTCATATTTTTATTCTTGTGTTGAGCATGTTATATTGTTTATCTAAAATGTTTCCATCACCTCTAAATTAAATTGCAGCTATCTTGATAAGGAGGTAGTTTCCTTTTGTACAGCACTAAGGAAGTCTTTATACATGGCAAGCACCACCAGCACAGTTGTGTAATTTGTCATTCAGCACTTAGTAGTCAACACACCTTCTAAAAGAGTCACTTTACCCTAACATTAGAAGCAGCTACCTTTGAGATTAAGCAGAACTATTATTTAATAAATCACAGAAATGCCCCTCAGAAGATTAGTAAGGAAGGTGTAGAAGGTTATTTAACATACTCTGCTTAGAGAATTTAGATAGCAGACTGTAATTATCCAAATTGGAATTTAGCCAGGATATGAAGGCTAATAACAATATTCTGTGAAAAACACCATGCAATCTTTCAGGACCAGGCAGACCAGCAACAAATCATCTGAAATATGGCAACTTCAACAGTTCAATGTCTTTAACACTTTACAATAGTAGTTCAGTTTGAATTCTAAGAAAAAAAAAATGTTTCCAACTAAATCAACTCCAGAATTTTTTTTTAGAAGTCTCTTATTAATGTACTAAGTAATTGTATTCTACTTCAGAAGTATCATAAAAAATGTTCTGAATCATCCCACAAAGTATTTATGACTCTTCTGTGTAATGGAGAAGGCAACATACACAGGCCTCTTCTCCCGTAATTTAGGTGTTTGACCTCGTGAGGTTGAGTGCTTGCTTGTAAGTCAGATGTTGCAGAGCTGAGATGAACTTATTGCTGCTCCTCTGACCCTTCTTTCAAGGGATAAATAATAGGATATCAGGTCCAAAACAGGAGTTCAGAAATATAGATTAGGTCCCATGTTCCACATACTTCATACAGGAGAGAATTCAATTCCACTAGCATTGACTACAGCTAATGTGCTATGGGCTGGGATTTCTGTGGGCTGCCAAAGAGAACCCTCAGGAAAGAGACACATAGGAAACTCCATCCATAGGCTTACACTCTTACTTCAGTTAGGCACCTCTGAAATTTTGATTACAAGCCTAACTCTTTGTACTAGTCCTTCATGCTTGGGCCTTTGCATTTCTTCCAAGCACTGTAAGTGACTGAACTAATCTTCTCCATATTGCATGGTGGTGATAGCTCTTGCTCAGCATTTTATGGATCTATAGTTTTTGTATTAAAGTTTATGAAAGGAGGTGTGAGACAGGCAGATTATTACTCTCACTAAATATCTGGTTAAAGCTCTCATCCAGCAATAGGAAATTCTGGTTACAAAACCACTAATCAGAATAACTAATCTTTTAAAAAAAATTAGTCACTGTAAGCATACAACAGCCTTTAACAAAGCTGTCTACCAAATGTTACTGAAGAAAATTAGTTACCACAGAATAGGCAGAAAAAATATTTTATTTACTTAAATTTGATTAAATGATAAGAATGGGAGTAGGGCTTAATTGCTTGGACAATGAAGACAAAAGTGGGGTTGTCCCAGGATCAATGATGGGATAAGTTTTTCTCCATATCTTCATATGCAATAGATTAATGAGTAAGAAGTGAAATTTGCAAGACTAGGGATGAAGCTAAGGTCCTTTGAATAGTCAAATGACATATTAATGTTGAAGAACTCCAGAATGCCCTCACAAAAGGGCAAAAGAGTGTGAAAATGTGTAAGTGGCTGTCAGTTTTAGAGTAGATTAATATGCATATATATTTAAAAATAATAATCTAAATAATACCTGCACAATACTGAATTTAGAATTTAAAGTTTCAGTTCCAGAGTCATCACTTGTATTTCTCTGAAATCACTAACTTAATGTCATCAATGGAACCATTCCCCTTACATCCCCCACACAGCATATTAGGCATGATCAGTAAGAGTAGTGAAAAGGAATCATTTATCCCCTACAGAAAACCCTGAGGCACCCATATCTCGAGTAATGCCTGGAGTATAATCTCTATGTCTCAAAAAGGGTAAAGAGAAGATACAGAGATAAAGACTGAAGAAGATGCAGAGGTAAGCAAGTAGCTGAGATTGTAATGGAAGCAACTGCTTTATGAAGAGAGAGTGAAAATCCAGGAGTGTTTTTGCAGAACATGGCAGTTTGGAAAGAAGGTATTGGAAGATTATATTCCTCTGTTTTGCCTCTGGATACTTTCTTTGAGCTTTGCCAGTCCTTGTGGAAGTGCAAGAGAAACAGATTTCATCCTCACAGCAAACCACAAAGGCCAAAAATCCTAGAGGACATTCTGTTTAGATGAAGAGCTACTGTGCTGTGTGATGTGTTTTTTTGTTGTTGTTGTTGCTTTTTTTTTTTTTTTTTTTTTTTTTTTTTTCTGCAGGGACAGGTGTGCACCCTGACCAGCACACAGAGATTGTTTGGCTATGGGACAAAGATTGTCTATCTAATCAGTCTCTGCAAAGTAAAAGTTATCTAGTTTTTCAGGTGGTCAAAACCTGGCCAAGATTTGGAAGATTTTCACAGAGGAATGAAAGAGACATTGAAAACAAACAAACAAACAAACAAAACAACCTAACAACCAACCAAACAAAAACACTTCCAAAGAATCTTCAAACCTCTACTCCAAAGATGGCTGTGGTGGTTTTACCCTGATGGGCAGCAGGCACTATAACTGCTTACTCGCTCAACTTCCTCAAAGGAACAGGAGCATAAAATATGATGGAAAGGGCTCAAAGGCTGAGGTAAAGACAGGAAGATCACTCAATGATTATCGTCATGGGCAAAATAGACTCAACATAGGGAAGTTAATATAATTTATTGCCTATTACCAGTGTGCCCTCAGCAAGTTTTCAGATTACACCAAGCTGAGTGGTGCACCTGATACTGTAGAAGGAAGGGAATCCAACCAAAGGGATCTGGACAAGCTTGATAAGTGGGTCCGCATAAACCTAATGAGGTTCAACAAGTCTAAGTGCAAGGTGCTGCAACTGGTTTGGGACAATCCCAGACACAAGTGCAGACTAGAAGAACTCATTGAGAGCAGCCCTGCAGAGAAAGACTTGGGAGTTCTAGTGGATGAAAAGCCTGACATGAGCCAGCAGTATGTGTTTGGAGCCTACAAGGCAAACTGCATTCTGGGAGCGGCCAGTATGTCAAGGGAAAAGTGATTGTACCCCTCTACTCTGCCCTTGTGAGCCCTCACTTGGAGTACTACATCCAGGTCTAGTACCCCCAGCACAAGGAGGATGTTGACCTGTTAGAATGGGTCCAAAGGAGGGCCACGAAGATGATCAGAGGGCAGGAGTATCTCTCCTATGAAGAAAGCTTGAGAGAGCTGGGGCTGAGAAAGCTGGGGCTACAGAGGAAAGGGCTCTGGTGTGATCATACTGCAGCTTTTCAATATTTAAAGGAGGCTTACAAAAAAGATGGAGAGCAACTTTTTGCTCAGTCAGATAAAGATAAGACAAGGGGGAATGGCTTTAAACTAAAAGAGAGGATGTTTAGATTAGAGGTTAGGAGGAAATTATTCACTCAGAGGGTGGTGAGGCACTGGAACAGGTTGCGCGGAGAAACTGTGGATGCCCCACCCCTGGAGGTGTACAAGACCAGGTTGGATGAGGCCCTGGGCTACCTGATCTAGTGGGTGGCATCTCTACCTATGGCAGGGAGGATGGAACTACATGATCTTTAAGGTCCCTTCCAACCCGAGACATTCTATGATTCTATGTTTCTATGATTCTGTGATTGATTCTGTGATTCTATGACTAGAACAGTGAGAAACTAAAAGCAAACTAAAAATTTCTTCCCCTATCCACACTCTTCTATGTCCTTCCTCCAAACAGCACAGGGGAATAAGGACACAATGGTGATTATGGCCAGTCTGTAATACTTTCTGTCCACCACTCTTTCAAGATTACTCTCTTCCCCTGCTCCCCATGGGGTCCCTCCCATGGGATGCCATCCTTCCCAGATTGATCCTGCAGGGGCTGCCCACAGGCAGCAGCTCTTCAAGAACTGCTCCAACATGACTGCATACCACAGGGTCCATCCCTCAAGAGCAAACTGCTCCAGCACGGGTCCCTCACAGGCAGCAGCTCCCCCCAGACGCCCTGCTCCTGTGTGGGCTCCTCTCCATGGGCTGCAGCTCTGGCCCGGGGCCTGCTCCTGTGGGGGCTCTCCATGGGCCGCAGCCTCCTCCAGGCCACATCCACCTGCTCCACCAGGGGCTCCTCCATGGGCTGCAGTGTGGAGATCTGCTCCATGTGGGACCCATGGGCTGCAGGGGGATAGCCTGCTCCACAAGGGGCCTCTCCACAGGCTGCAGGGGAACTTCTGCTGCATGCCTGGAGCACCTATTGTTTTGTATTTAGTATTTACACCCAGTATTTAGTATTTTGGCAGAGAAATATTCTTTTATATATTTGTTTTTGAGAGGGTTTTGCTTGTTTGTTTGTTTGTTTTGCCATTCCATGTCAGTAAGAAATGTATTCAGTAATTAATTCTTTATTCCTACATTAAAAATGATTTACTTGGATCTGTTTACCTATACCTTATCAGAAAGGTGAATCAAAAAGATTGAAAATTTGATGCTAAGTTAAACTTTTTAACACAACTAGTTGATTTTACAGTTCTACAGAGAGGGCTGCATTATTATTATTATTATTATTATTATTATTTATTATTTTTAATAATTTCTTGTCACTTCTGCCACCATAAGTGAATGCCTAGAAAAGAATATAGAATTGGTACAGTTTAGCATTTCCAACATAAAATTCCTTTTTTCCTCCTTTCAAGAATTTGTATATTTAACTCCACTGTGAAAGATTAGACAGATAAAGAAGCTTTCAGCAGAATCACAATACAGGTAATTACGGGTCTGTCAGCATTTCCATTATGAAATCCATTTAGCATTAAGGGCTTAGCATTTTTCCATCATTTTAGAAAATGTCAAACTGAAAGCTGGCATGCAGATTAGCTGCCTGGATGAAAATTTGTTTATACAAAATATTTAAATCTGCTCAGCTGTTTTTGATTTAGAGATCAGCCAGAAACTTTAAACTCTGAGGGTTTCTCCTATGTTCCTGCCAACTTCTAGAACAGATCATAGTTAGATAAATAAATAAATAAAGGAATTTCTTAATAAAATATAGACTCATCTTCTAAAGTTTTGAAATTATTTCCTTTAGGCTGTAAAATGGAATTTAGAATTTCTGTTAATTTTGCAGCTCTGGTCTTTCTCCTGCCATCTTTATAAATTAATAATGAGTTACAATAGTATTCTAACACCATAATAAAAAATGATAGTAATCTTAAAATCTGAAACAATTTGTTTTAGAATCCACTTAACTACCATCATATGATAGTGAGCAGGAAAGGACCAAAGCCTTTGGTTTTGAAGCCAAAGGTTTTGAAGAGGGTCATTAGCTTGACCACTGACTCTAGTTCCATGAGTGCACTGGCCGAAAAGAATCTGATAGAGACTGTTAGAGATCAACTGATACAGATTTTCAGTTTCATTAGTTTAGTCTCATGTATGGTACCAGAAGTTATGTAGTTGTCATATCCTAAATAAACTCCTCTGTACTGAAAGGAGAGTTTTTGTGTTTATGAGCTCCTTCTGGCTAAAAGGAGAAACTGACCCACTAATAGAAACATAGTAGAAAGTAGAAAAGTAGAAAGTAGAAAAATAGTATTAATTTAGTAGGAAATAACAAACCAAGTTTGCAAAATATGAATGATGATGGGCATATTTAAGATACTGATAAGAGATGAGCGATCATGAAAAATGAAACAGCTCCTAAAAAAAAATGAGCAGTGATCCAAATGTGCCTGACAAACAATGGGAACATAGCCCCAAGCAACCTGTGAAATAAAAGCACAAGAATGTGTGGTATAAAAGACATGGTGCAAATAAACTTTGTGCAAATGAAGCATGGAGGAAACAGATAAGGAGAAAATGATTGATCAGCTAAATATATCCAAAAAGTTTTTTTTCAAAGGATGTTCAATCTTGTTACCATGAAGAAAAAGTACTTCATAAAACATACCTCAGATAACATTAAAGTACAGCTATACATTTAGAAGTATCTCTGCAGATTCCTCAGTGATGATTCAATGTTAATTGTGATGTGCACTACATTTTAAAATAAATGATCAATTTCTATAGTTACCTTAAATTTACCCAAAACTCCAACAAGCATGACTTCTTAATAATGACAGTTTCTACTAAAAATATTCTCTCCTTAGCTGATATCAGTGGGATTCTCTGACTCTTTACATCAGACATTTCTGTTAACTTAACTGCCAATGCATTTTAAGATGACTGGTACAAGAGGCCCCAAAGAGAGCAATTTGGACGAGTAACTTCCACAAGTCAGATAAAACTCTCCTGATTTCACGGAAATGTTCAGAATTAGTCTTGAAACAAGCAAGTAACGGAACCCCTAGAATTCTGGTCCTGTGACACAATATGTGATTTTTTGCCTTTTCTATTTATTTATGTATTTACTTAGCTAAGATACACTCTAGAGTCTGATCATCCCAGTACAATATCATCAATAAAGAATGTAAGAGCAATGTTAGATCTGAAAAATTTCCAATACCATGTTACAGGAACAGATTCATTACATACATTAGAGCTTGAAAAATAGAGAAGATACATCCTAGATTTCCAAAATTTACTAAGAACTATCCAAGTTTTAACCATCTAATTTGATGGTGTTTATCTTTAAGTTACTGTTAGGTTTTGATGACTGTATTCATGTTACTCAAAGTTGCTTTAATTTGAAGTAAAAGAGTTTACCCCTTACATTGTTTTGTTTATGAAGAAATAATCACATACAAAGAGAATAAACTAAAGAATGTGAAAACAAGTGTAACCGATACTCTATTTTTCCAATCTTGCCTTCCTGCAGACAATTTAAATTCCAAAGAACATGCTAAAAAAGTTAATAATCTATGAGTGTAAGGCCAGGAGGATATTCAATTTCCTAACAGATTGACCTTACATTGTTATTACTTTGGGCCACAAAAGAACTTAACAAATGACATATAAACTGAAGGGAACTTTCTATATTCTACTGCAGGCTTTATCTTTTGGAACTTCTCCAGTAATGCTTGTGGAGTGGGAAGAGAGTTTGAAAAGGGAGCCCAGAAGTGCAGGGGAAGCTAGATAAACTGGGAAAAATTCCGGGAGTTAACTGACAAGCTAAAATTTGAGTGTAGTGGAAAATATACAGATAGAGCTTAGGTGGATTGGGGGTGGGAAGTGGGGATTTTTTTATATTTTCTGGTGGGTAAAAATTTAAAGTTAGCTGAAATTAGTTCAGAAACTCACACAAATTTCAAACATTTGCAGTTGTAGTAGTAAAGAGACTTAGGAATTTTAGAAGTATATACTTATGAAAATGATGTAGGCGGGAATGCAGGAGTCACTAAGGCTGTTGAACTCGTAGTACATTAAACATTGATTCTGATGCTCACTGCTCTTTCAGATAAATAGCTTGGAGAAGAATAAGTTTGTCAGGATGTTTATAAAAATCACTGTGTCTTATATGGTTGATTGTTGCAACTTTCCACTGCCAACAATGAAAATGCTAATAAAATATATCTCACCTATTTGTCACTGGAAACATCCTTGCACGAGAAGATATGAGACTGCTAGGACTGTATCTATGAAAAAAAAAAAAATGCTAATTCTAATCTAGTGTCAATTATATTTTTCTTTTCACATAAAGTGGTTGAAAATTAAACTTTCTCAAGAATTTCTCTACCTGGGTAGAATATTTTGCCTCTGAAGAAGTATAATAACATTCACATTCTTATAAGATGTCTATAATTGCTATATAGAGAACATGGCTGAATTTATGATATATGAAAGTTCATTAAATAGAATACATATAAACCTCTAAAGAAATATTCTCCCAAATGTCAGAGGTATTTCATTTTCCCATGAAGGAGTTGCCAAGATTGAAATAAAGGGTAAAGTGGTGATATTATCAAAATCTCTGAAGCTAATAACTATGTGAATTGTGTGAGGGAAATGATTGCCCCCCCTTTAAAAGAGCTCACAGTCACAGAAAGGAGCAGCATTCAAGAAGGAGAATTCTGAATAAAAGTGGCAGATAACCTGAATAGTGATGTGGAAAGGGGAAAGTGATGTTTGTGTTAGTTTTCAAATGAAAGATCACTCCAAGAAACTGAACAATAAGCAGTCAATTCTCCTTATTGGAGAACTCCTTTTGATTGTAAGAGGACAATTTTCCAAAGAGATATTTTTCATAAATAATGTGAATGCTGTAAAAATCTTAGTAATTTTAGCAATAGTCCTATAAGAGGGAAGGATGGTTGCTATGAGTATTGCAAAAACATTCACTTGGTAAAGTACAACTTGTATTTCGCTACTTAAGTACAGAATGATGAAAATTCACTATTTAGATATGAACTATATTGATGTAAATATTTTGGTGAAAATATCTTCATCCTGTTCTCTCAGTTCTACATTATGAATTATACTTACTTCTTTTACTGTGCTCATTAAAAATCCCATGTCATGCACAAAGCATTGCTAAGATTGGTAGCAGTAGTCATATCATTGAAGTAGATTAAATTCATCAAAGAAATATTGGTGAACATAGATGTGCGTAAGGGAAAATACATGAATACATGAAAAAGTCATGAATTAAGCATAGGTTCTTCTTCATAGCATACACAGCTACAGATGCTGGCTATCAAAATTGCTGGTGTGCACACACATTTGCATGTATGCTTGTGTGTATCTGTGTTCCCATACACTCGCATTTCATTCACACATATCCGGAGGTCCATGAAAAAGGTAGCTTTTACATCAGAGTATGTATGGTGACTGAAGACCTAGTGTCCTTTCTCTTTTCTCAAGCTTAGTTTAACCAGGTGGACCTTCCAACAGTCAGGATTTGGACTTATTTTTTTAATTATTTTTTATTATTTTTTATTTTTTTCCCCAGACGATTTTTGTTCTTGTGATTTCAGTTCAATATGTTACATGTTTTTAGACTCTGAGATGGTGGAAACTAAAAAGAACATTCTAGCAATAGATAAATACAACAAAATAAATGTGTAAATTATTCCCTGGTTTCCTTTCTTTATTATGCTAGCTTATTTAACATTTTCAAATGTAACTGCATATCTAGTGTATGTGATAATCCAATAAAAGTAAAAATAAATAAATAAATAAATGCATTAATAATTACATTTGAAAGCATTATAAACTGAAATCTATTTTTTTTTTCAGTTCCTTCCTATTCCTCAGCAGCTATTAGCAGCCTTCTGCAGATTCAGAAATGTTTTACCGGAGAACAAAAATGTAATCAGGGATGCTGAAAACAGGTTGCAAAATGGCTGTAATTCAGCTCATCTCCTGACAAAAAAAAAAAAAAAAAAAAAAAAACATGAGTATCTTGTGGCTTCAAGGACTACAGCTGACACTTCGTCAGCCTAGTACTGTTACACTGAATCTGGTGAACTGATCCCCAGAAGTGTTGACATGATGATCAATAAAATATAGAAAAAGAAATTTTCTGACAGTATACATATATATAATCTATTTCCTTTAAACAGAATAATAAACAATTTGCTTTGGCAATTTTATAATACAATGTGAGTTTTCCAAAGTACATTTCTATTGTAAATTTCTAATGCATTGTGAAGTACCTGACCTCCATTATAATTTGTATTTCTAAGTCAAATGAAGTATATGTACAGAAAAATGTAACTCAAAACTCAGTTTGAAAAGAATCAGAAGCAAATCTATTTTCACAGTTCATATTCTGGGCTCTCTTGTTGATTTCCCTGGAGGTGTTCAAGACCAGGTTAGATGAGACTTTGAGCAACCTAATCTAGTGGGTGGTGTCCCTGCCTGTGGCAGGGGAGTTGGAACTAGATGATCTTTGAGGTCCCTTCCAATCCAAGCCATTCTATGGTTTCAATAGTCTCAATAATAGTCAGTTTAGAAACTATTTTTATACCCATTTTATAACTTTTATTCACCTTTGCATCAAAGCTACTATACATAAGAAAAATGCAACTTTCAGTTTACACGTTTGAAAAAAAAAAAAAAAAAAAAAAAAGGTTAAATTAGATCAAGCTTCAATTCTCAAGGAAAATTACACTGAAATCAAGGAAACTATAGTAGAGTATGAATTTCTCCTTGTAGGTCAGATTGAAATAATTAAGGAAAAGTCTTGTAATTTGAGAGTTATATCTCAAAAGTATATTGTAACAAGAAAAATACTCTGCATTTATATACTTCATTTTAACTAAGGACTCCAAACTGCACTCGCAAATATCCTCTAGCTGTGTTTGATGACAGTTCAGTATGAAAATAACGATCATAGAGGTATCATTTTAAGTTACTGAAATACAGTTACCTTTGAGATGTGATAAGTCAGTCTCTTTAAATGATAATAACAGTATTAAACCAGAAAATAGAACAGATTTTTTTTCTTTATTTGAAGGGTGATTGGAAGGTTTTACTAAAAAGAGTTTTATAAACAACAACAACAACTATATTTTGGTAAAACATTCCTAAATCAGTGTCCATATATGTCAGTCAATTACAATTGTCAGTGCTAGTATTGGTAACTAGTGTTACCAAAAGCACTAATAATCTTTTAATCAAGCCTTTCTCCTAACATTTGCTAGATATCACTAGTTGCACTTTTCTTAGTGCAACCAGATGTAACTTACTTCTGAGACTGGGAAAACACACACACACACACACACACACAAAAAAAAAAAAAAAAAAAAAAAAAAGTATACTGTTTCTCACAATATCCTTCTGGACAAAATGTACAGCATACAGCTAGACAAAATCACAGAAGAACAACTGTCTGATGGCACAGGCTAAAAGGGTTATAGTAAATGGGGTTACTGGCTGGTGGCCAGTCACTAGTTGGGTTCCACAGGGCTCCATTTTAGGGCCAGCTCTCTTTAATGTTTTCATAAATAACCTGGATGCAAGACTCAAATCCATACCTAGTAAATTTGCAGATGATACTAAATTAGGAGAAGCTGTTGACTCCCTCAAACACTGAGAGACTTCACAGTGAGGTCTTGACAAATTAGAGTGATGGGGAAATACCAACCATACGAAAGTTACCAAGAGCAAGTCCTTAATTCTGCACCTGGGAAAGGGTAATCCTAGATACATGTACTGACTGGGGAATGAGAGGCTGGAGAGCAGCCTCTCAGAAATGGATCTGGGGTTTCTGGTCAACAGTAAGTCAACAGTGTGCCATGACAGCCAAAAGAGCCAACCATATCTTGAGGTGTAGCAGGTATGGCATAACTAGCTGGTCAAGGAAAGTTATTGTCCCACAGTACTTTGCACTGGTGCAACATCACCTTGAGCACTGTGTGAAGTTTTGGACACCGCTGTATAAAAAGGACGTAAACCTACTAGTGCCCAAAGAAGGGTTAGGAAGACGGTGAAGGATCTAGAGGGCAAGATGTAGAGGAGCAGTTGAAGTCACTTGGTTCGTTCAGCCTGAAGAAGAGACTGAGGGGTGACCTCATTGCAGCCTACAGCTTCCTCATAAGGGGAGAAGAGGGGCAGTCGCTGATCTCTGCTCTCTGCTGATAGCGATAAGACTCAAGGAAATGGCAAGAAGCTGTGGAGGTTCAGGTAGGATACCAGGAAAAGGTTCTTAAATGAGAGGGTGGTTGGGCACTGGAACAGGCTCCTCAGGGAAGTGAGCACAGAACCAAGAGTTCAAGAAGCATTTGGACAACACTCTCAGAATATGGTCTGATATTTGGGTGATCCTGTGTGGAGCCGGGAGGTGGAGTCAATGATCCTTGTGGGTCCCTTCCATCTCAGGATACTTTAATATTCTGTGGTTCTGAGAGGTAATGGATTACTTAGGAAGCACATACACTTCAAATTGTTACCTACACCTTTGTAAAGTAACACTATTTCAGTTTTTGTTGAATTGATTCATAACATAAACACATATATGGGTATAATTTCCACATATGCAAATTATATAAGTATGCGAACATCTGCATGTATACACAATTGCATGAGAATTAAATCCAACAAGCCACAATGCATATAGGTATAAAACTAAGAAGAGATGAAGATATAAGAAACATAAAATACAATTCAAGGTCAGAAGTGATGATTCATTTTATGTATAATCCAAGCAATTACTTAGTCATTTCTGCCTTGAGCATTTAGATTCCTTTAGTCCTATAGCAAAAATAATCTGTTATTTACAGGCTTCAGGAGGTGAGAATTTATGACCCTGTGAAATCTTTCTGTGGTTAAGTACCCTTACTATTCTGTAACTTATTTCTATGATACAATATGAATATGACACATGATAATATGAAGCATTTTGTGGAACGTGAGGGAAAATGGAATGTCTGTCTTTATACGTCTCTGCTGGTTGCTTCCTTTCTCTTTGGCAATTCTATGAGAGCAGTAGTTGCACCGGAATCCCTTGCATGACACTCCCCATGATTTTGAGGCTCTCCCTCTATGAGTAACAATGTGCCTAAACCTATCATCATAACCATCCTAATATTTCAGAAGGAGGTGATTGAATTTCCACCATTTCCTTCTTTGACATTTACATGCTATTCAGCAGTTCTAATGCCAGGATTATGGAGATATAGTAAATCTTATATGATCTGTAAAAACTAAGCAGTGAGACTATACATATGCTCTTCTCCCCAAAAGTAAACAACTAAATGTAAACATCTACAAAAACATGATATGTCTCTTTGAGTACATGTTTATTTTAATAGGCTTGCTCACAGCCTAATATCCTTGTCCATTCTATTGCCCAAAAGAAAACCGGGTGTTAGGAAGCAGATATTCAACATTTCCTAATAGTGTATATATATGTGCATATATATATATATATATGAATTTATATCATATATATGAATCTTTGAATCTTTGATAAATGTTGTTCTGTACAAAAACTATACAATTTCACCAGGAAGGAAATGCTCCCCAGAGAAGTTGTTTGAAAGGCTTATAAAAGAACGAGAATTTTGCAGTAAACCTTTGCAAGGAATTATTCAGTCATAATGATAATTTTTACAGTCTTACAATAACAACTTTTATCATATGCCTGTCTGATTTTTTACTTAAATATTCTTTCTTCAAATATCTCAGGTAGTAAAAACTGACTTAAATTACAGGGTTCTAAGAAAGAAACAACACTTTGTACTAAAGTGTCTGTTCCCTGATTTTTCTTTCCTGTGAAATTGTGTTAGAGTAATCTGGTAAACTAATTTTTCACAAAGACTTTGTTCTGTCATTTCAACCTTAATCATTACACATAGAAATACAAGCAGAATGGTGCTCATAATTAAGAAATGGTTTGAGACTTCACAACCCTGCAGAGTTAGAATGGAAGTTTCCTGTTAGGAGACAAGTCAAAACAGTTTTTGCAGCAAATCATAAAGCCTTTCCTATGCCTAATAAATAAATAAATATATAAACATCCAATTTAAGAGGTTCTATAGATTTAACATTTTACATATAACTGTAAGGTCTTTTATAGACATTTTCCTTTGATTCATTCTGCCTCTCTGTCACAGCATTATAACATTGGACTCACTTGGCCTTGCTTCAGAAGTGCTAACTAGCTCCCCAGGCTCTTACTGGAGCCAGGTGGAGTTGGAAATATTCAATACTGCTAAAAATAAGATAGATTGTGTCAAAGGCACTTTTTTTTTTTTTTTTTTCTTAAGGAGGGAGTAGGGGATAGGAGGCTACATTATTCTTCATAACCTTTTTTTTCTGAAACGGTGTTGTAATCACTCAAACTGAGACATCCTCACAGGATATTTCAAAATCTTTTAAAATATCTCTAAATAATGTTACACTTTTATCTCTCTTTACTAGATCCATATGCATTCAATAATTACAAATCTTAAATCTGGGGTATTAATCTGTGTAACCCATAAAAAACACTAGGTATAATACAGCCAAGTTTAACGTAACCTTCTATACTATTAAGTGCTTTCAGTCAGATACACAGTGTATAAGATGGAGGACGCATAGGAAAGCAATAATATGAAACTATGTTACAGAACTTTGTGAAGGATGAAAGTACAAATGCTAATTAAAAAAAAAAAAAAAAAAAAAAAAAAAAAAGTGGATGAAGGAGAGAGAGAACAGTTAAATGAGTGGAGCACAGGTTAATTCATGTCTCTTAAAAAATGGTGTTCCAAAAGCACCCTGTAGCTCGGGTGAACCCCAAACTGTAGATTACTGATATCTGGGACGATGTACCAGTCTCTCTGTACCTCTCATCTTTCCCTAAACTGCTGCTAGTATTCACTGTCGGAGGTAAAGAACACTAAGATACATGGGTAATTCATCCTTCTTGGTTTGTTCCTACTTAAAACAAACAAACAGAATCAGACGGACTATAAGTTTCTGCTATGTTTTGGAAAAGGAAGGATTTGAAAGCACATTCACAGAGTTCCTTAGGTTTCGTGGTCTGGTGCTTCCAAGTCGGAATGCTGATAACTGAGTTGAAGGTACACCACGTAACTCTTCAGCCAGTTCGATTGCCTGGAGCTCCCATTCTGCTCCCACGAAAGGGCTCGCTGAGCTCAGGGAGTGAGGGGTTGTTTTTGTGTGTCGAAACCTAAAGCGAAGAAAAAGAAACGAAGCCCTAGAGCTGTCTCAGATTTGCAAACCACAGGCTTGCGGCAGTCACCGAGCTAAAGAGAGCAAAGCCAATCGTCATTTTCCGACAGAGAAGTGTCAGGGAGCTGACTCCCTGGAGGGACGGTCTCCCCGGGCGACAACGGAGGCCGATGCTGGTGTCGCTATCGCTGTCGCCGCCGGTGTCGCTGCTGCTGCCGCCGCCGGAGCTGCTGCCAGTGGCGGCGCGGGTGGAGCTGCCGCCGCTCGCTGCCTGCTCCGCCTTGCGACTGCTGCTGCTCTCTGAGAAAAAGCGGCGACTGCAGGCGACGTTCCTCCGGTGTCCTTTGCGGATCCCTAACGGCACGGGCAGGGAAGGGACAGGTGGTGCCTGCTGCTGCGGGGGGCTGCGTGTGCCTCGCTGCCACCGCGGGGAAGGGGAGGAGGAGCCGGGCGCTAGGCGGAGGGTAGAGCAGAGCCTTGCTTTAGCCCTGAATTAAGGGGAAGGCGGTGGCTGAGGGGTGGGTTAATTTTGTCTGCAACCCTGCGGAACTGTGCAGCATAGGAAAAAAAAAAAAAAATCCTCGCTGAGGTGCTGCCCGCAGCCCTCTGAGCAGAAGCCCTGTGTGATGTGCGTGAGCTCGTGGGGAAAAGGCACTGCAGAGGAGCTGAGTGTGTGCTGAGGAGTTAAAAAGAAGGGGGACGTTGCCTCTTCTGTCAGCGTCTCCCATCTCCCCTGCGTGCTTGTACACACATGCAGACAAACACACATGCACGGAGATGCAGCAGCGACCATCTGGAAAGTAGACAATATTAACGTACTGTTACTGGCCTCGGGGACACGGCAAGCACCTCGCCCGTGCCCCACTGAGGAAGGCCAATCACCAGTAATCCCAGAAGTCAAGCGGCTGTCCAAGAAACAGTGAGGAGCGGTTGGTGGTTCCTGAAATGATCCGTGAGAGAGTGGGGTTGAGGTGGAAATGGGGGACAGAGGGGACTGCAAAGGTAGTTGAAACAAGTAGAGTATGCTCTTTGTCTGCTAAATATTTCCACATGCCAGGTACCCATCACTCGGAAATCCTGTCCATTTTCTCATCACCTCTTCTGTCAATGAGCCATTTAAAATTTCACTGCTTCATCTCCCTTTTATTTTGAAGGCTGCGCTTGTTTCACTTGTCACAACTGCAACAGGGGAACAGAAAAACAACAGCAGAGGCAAAGCTTCATTTTAGCCAGACAGACAAAAGAGCAGACTTCTTTGCTCTGTCTTGGAGTGACAACCACACAGAACATTTTGAGGAGTCTTGCGGTTATTTCGCCTGGTTTCCTTTCTGTTTTGCTCCTGCAAACAGGTCACAAGCATTTTTTAAATTTCATTTGGTGGAGAGAGATGCCAAACTGAATGGGTGCAGATTTCAGTGATTTCTCTCCTAAATCCCAGGAGCAAAGCTCACTAAAGCAGCTTGTTTCATTTTTGCAAATAAAAGAACTGTCCTGGACAGTGAAGGTTTTTGTTTGCTGCTCCTCCAAGCTTGATATGTATATCCTACACCTAAACAATATTCTTTATTTCTTCTGGGGGAAGGAGGATAGGGGAAGGAGCTCTCCTAGGTGTCTGCTGGGAAGAAGAGCACAGCATCCATCTTTCCCTGCAGCTGGCCACAAATGACTCTTGTTGGCACTTGTTAAGGGGTTGTTTTGTTTGGTTCGTTGGTTGTTTTCATGCCTTCTCTCATTTTTCAATGGGGGCATTTCTTTGCTTTTTTACTGCATGAATCTCCAAGTAAGACTATGTTGGAGATTGATCCAAGGCATAATGGGATATTGTGTAAGCAGTTAAAGGTTTTCATTAAAGAGGTATAATTAAAGAGGTATAATTCCTTATTATCTCTTATTATCGCCCCTTCTCCAGCAGCTGGTGATTTCTTTCCTCCCATTTTCTCTTTCTTGCTTCTTCCTTTTCTAATCCCTCACAAGTGCAGTTGCAATATTCCAGAAAGGCATGAATTTTCAGATAAACATGAAGAAATTCTGTGTCTACATGAACACACACCAGGAAGACGTGAACATGGCTGCATAATCTCCCAGGTATAGTTTAACATCTGGAACACAGAACAGTGGAAAAGCTGTGGATCAAGACTATAGAAATGATGACAGGAAGATGATAGAATTAGGAAGGGCCTGAGATGCACATACCAAATAAAACTGTGCAAGTAGCCTGGAAGAGCAACAGTTTAGGTATTACAGTGTGGTGCTGGACTATGAAATAGAGGTGATCAAGCAAACAAAAATATGTGATAGAGCATGTTTTGTTAGGGTGTGGTGAAAGGGCCTTGCCAGACAATGCCAGGCAGATGTAGGACCCAGGGAGTCACCTTGCTCCCCACATCTGGAGCATTTTAAATAGGCAAGTATTCATTCATTGTGTGCCTCTGCCAAGGTTTCTGGGAGCTGGTGTGCATGCTGACACAATGGGAATGTAAATCAAGGTAAAATGTATTCATTCACTGGAGTGGGGAGAGAACTAAATATAAATGCCTAAAATAGATGCAGTACTGCAGTGAATCTAAGCCAGCTCTATGAAGCCTGGCAGCCTAGAGTTCATGTCCAGGATGTGAAATCTTACTTAGCAGTCCCCAAGTTGCTGAGAAGACCCCCAGTATGAGGAAAACCTATGGAAACTGTGAGGCTCAGCAACTGGGAAACTGAAGTCCTGACACTATGGAGGAGACTGCTTCACAGCATCTCTCTGGGACTGTGTATGGGCAGGAAGAAAAAAGGCCATTTTTGCTTTTTTTTTTTTTTTTTGGTGCTGTTTTAGGTGCTTCATTCCAGCTTTTGCCCTCGGTACCCCCATTTTTTTCCTTTCCTCCAAGGGCAAGGGAAGAGGCTTCTCAACAGGTGCTGTGGAAACTTGCACGGCTCCCGCGGCCGACGCAGCACGAGGAGAACCGCCCGAGCCTTTAATTCTGTAGGATGCTGCCGCCCCGCGACTCGTGCTCACAAAGCAGCTGCTTCGGCAGCAGCTCCGGAGCCACCCATTACCCCAGCGCCTCCGCACCGCACCCGCTGTGCGCCGCGGAGCGGCACTGCGCGCCTCGCAGGCACAGAGCCCATGACTTGCAAATGATCGCACCCGGCGTGGAGAAACCCTTATAGGCAAGGGGGAGACAGGAAAAGAAATGCCCCCCACAATCCCGGGCTGGACTTGACCGGTAGACCTCAAGAGCGGGGCAAGCGCAGAGTGCATACCGCTTCAATGGACGCAAACGGGGGAAAGCTGCCTGTAATTAAAATGTTCGTTAACGTCGCAGGCAAGACCCTTCGCCTCGGCTCTCGTGTCAGGATAACGTAAAACCTCTCGAGCCCGCTCCCCCCCACCCCCCCTCCCCTTAACGTGAAAAACGAAATATCTTTTCCATGAGATGCAAATGGGGAGGACAAGCAGCTGCAAAGCCGTACAATAAACTGTTTCATCCAAGGCAGAGCCAGCTTGGGAAGGCACGCCTTTGAATGCCCCCCCCCTCCCCCCCCAAGCACACCTTCCTCCCACCCGTGCAGGCAACCTCTGTAGGCAATAAGCAAGTCTAAAAACTCGGAGAGGATCGATAATGTCTATCCAATATTCTGGGAGAACGCGAGTGTGGTGGGGAGGAGGGATGAGGATAAGGAGTGGGATAAAAGGGTGATTAATCAGATATTAATCACTGGCCACAAACAAGGGAAGATTATTTCGGGTAGGCAGCCGAATGTGGGGAGTTGCAGAATATGTCCCTTTACTGAAGGCACGCGTGATGGGATCAGCACTTCATCGTTTAGCCTGAGTAATATTGGAGGTGCACGTTACTCAAGCCACATATTTCGTCTTTTCTCTGTGTGTGTCATTTCCCTTAACTGTCGATAAGCACAGACTTAGTCGAGGTATTCATACCGCTAACCAGCGGTTTCCTTTCTGCCCTCCTTTCATGAAGACAGAATCAGGAATGAAGCAAAATACCCTCCGCCCCGAAAAAGGGACAATAAAATAAAATAAAATAAAAAAATCCTATAATAGAGAAACCACAGGAGACCTCAACAGGGAAAGGGGGACCAAAGGAAGGTTGAGAAAAGGTGTCGATCTTTGCACACAGCGGCAGACCATGCCTTCAAGGCTGAATTGCTAACATACCTCTTCGACAGTCAGGGAGACCTGCATGCATACAAACAGCTGAGCGTGAAGCGCATTTAGGGCTGCGAGAGGGCTACGCACACGCTGGGTCCTCCGTAACTTTCCCCACGCAACGGGTTAAACTAATAAGTGCATCGATACAGGCATTCCCGCAAAGAGCCCAGTTGCTCGACAGAAAAAAAAAGAGAAATATAGGTGATCTCCCCACAGTAACAACATCATCACCTTAAAAAAGTCGCCCTGTGGGATTTGCGTGAATATACACTAGTTAGAGGCTATATGAACCAACTCACGTCTCCGTTTGAGCATACTGCAAGAATATTTATTGAGCCCGAGCTCAGTCACTGCATTGAACGCCAAGCCTGGCAAAGCAAATACATTTCCTATCTCCGAAGAGAGCTCTGATTCAACTCCTTCTTTCCTCCCCGCTTTAATGATCATTTATATCTTCCCATTGCAAAGTACCCAGGGTAAAAATATAAAATAACATATTACCACATTTTTAAATATACGTTTGTATTAGGCGAGAGCTTGCAACGCCCTGACCAAAAGCAAAGGGACCCCTAAAAATATACCCCTCAAATTCTACCCTACCTTTCACACACGAAACCATCAATAAAAAGACGAGGTTCCAAAATGTAAATCCACTTTTAATCTCCATTTTCTTCACCAGGATGAAGTCCAGCCGGCCACATTTAGTACATCCCCTTTCCCAAAAGTCTGCTAATTTCGATTCCTTTGCACGGATTTCCCCTCTGCAGATCCCTTTCATATTATTCTTGAGAGCTCCTAATTCCTATTCCTTGGCCAGGCGCAGCGGAGTTGTTGCTGTTGATGGTGCGCGGTCACAGCTCGGAGTGAATGGTGTTTCTGGGATACCACAGCAACCTTGACGAGGACTCAACCATCTCTCCAACGGGGGCACAAAGTCTCAGCTACTCTCGATCGTGTCTTTTCCTTCCCCCCACCCCCCCTCTAACCCAACTCCCTGCACAGCCGAAACCCACCACAATCCTGGCTCCTTACAGCACCCACCAGGAGCTACGGAAGAACATCTTAAAGCACAGACGCTCTCTAGAATAAACTCTAAACAATATTTGCAATTGAGATTCTTTCCCCAGCTCCCCCGTTCCCCCAAGAGGATCAATTCTGCCTAGGAAAACGGCTCGGGAAATAACACAGTGGCGAGGTTTCTACAGACTCCGGAGCCGAACCGGCGGGGCTCATCCCTCCCGCCGCCGCTCGGAAAAGCGATCAGTGTCTCGTTATTACCATTATTACCCGTGCGGTGCTCGGGGCTGTGACCGCCACCACCGCCACACACCCACTCCACCGCCACACGCACACCTTTGGGCACACACCTCGCCCGGGAGCATGTGCCGCTCCGAGGGGATTTGCGGACTAATTGCTCCGCATTAATTACAGGCGGGTCTCCGCGGGGAGGCGGCGGGCCCAGCCCCGCTCCCCGAAGGATGGGGCCGCAGCCTGGAGGCGGGGGGGACACCCTTTGCCACCGCAGGCGGAGCGGGCGGGGCGGCAGCTCCGCGGGGGCCGAGCCGAGCCGAGCCAAACCGAGCCGAGCCGAGCCGAGCCGAGCCGGGCCGGGCCGGGCCGGGCCGGGCGGGGGCGGGGGGCCGGGGGCGGTGCGGCCGCGGCTTCGCCAGGAAGAGCGATGGTGCCACCTAGTGACGCTGTGCGGGGGTCCGCGGCGATGCGCAGCGGGTTTTGGGGGGGAAGAGCCCCGGGGAAGAGCTGGGGAGGGACTGCGGGAGCTCGGCTTTCCTCGGCTGCCGGACGCAAATGCCGCGCAGGGTGCGCGGGGCGGCGGTGCCCTCCGCGGTGGGGAGCGGGCAGAGGGGATGGGCAAACCAAGCCCGCGGTGCGGGGGATGCGTGCGGGGGTGTGCATGCGAGTGGCTGTGCGGAGGTGTTTGTTCCAGGTGCGTGGGCGTACATGGGGTGTGTGCGTGTTTGTCGTGTAACTGTGTGCTTCTGTGAAAGGCTTTTTTTTTTTTTTTTTTTTTTTTTTTTTTTTTTTTCGTGGGGGTGAGTGTGTTTGGGTGCATGTGCATGTGAGTGTCTGCATATGTTCCTGTGTGTGTGTGCTTGTGTGATGTATGTGCTGTCGTGCTGAGCGTGTGTGGGGGTGCGCGTGTGCCTGTCAGTGTGTGTGTGTACGCGAGTGCATGCATTTGTATTTCTAAGTGCACCTGTGTGCGTCTGTATTTGTGCGTGTACGTATGACTGTGTTTGAATGTGCACTTGTGTCCTTGTGTGTTTCTGTGTGCATGAGTGCAAGCATGTGTTTTGTATGTGCATGTGCATGCCAGTATGCATGTATGCACATCCGTGTGTATGTGTGCATGCATCTGTGCATACATTTACTTTTTGTGTATGTTTATATGTGTGAGTGCATGCCTTATGCATGTCAACAGGTTTGTACCTTTGTGTGCACATATGCTTTGTCTTGCACCTGTGTGTATGTGTGCGTGTGTGTAGTAAGTATGTCTGTATGTACATATATGTACATATGCATGAATATGAGTGCACAGATTTCTAAAGTGAAGTGCCAGCTCATATGTATGGACTTGGAAGTTTGGCAGACAGTCATGAAGTGTGGATATTTGTGTGTGACCATACTGGGGTTTGCATTTCCCCATATTGCACAGTGTGTATTTTTCATATGTACATGGAGTGTGTATGTCTGTGAAAGGTATGCCCTGATTAGGAACTGTTGTCAACAGGAACATGGGTGTTGTTTGAGGCTTATGTATTGGTAGGTGCAAATGTGAATTCGTATGAACATATCTGTAAGGATTTTATATATATGAAGTAGTGCAACAGGACTAAGTAAAATAGGATTGGAGGATTCTGGAAGGGTTCAATTCATTTCTTACTCACAAAGCACAGATGGGAAAGAGGAAATTTGCATAGCTGTGTGTCAGTTCACTTGTGGGTATTGGGGGGACCAGTACATATCTTCTATCTTTCTTTATGTCCCTGCTCTGTTTCAGTGAGGCCAACAGCATTTAATGGTGTCTGGCCTCACATATGTCTGGTTGAAGTCATCTCTGTAACTGTAAAGCTGTGTGTAGCTGGCAAGAGGAAAGAATACCTTTAGCTACAAATGCTGACGCTAACCAGCCCCACTGGATCCATACAGGTTTGTTTACTGGGAAGAAGCAAATGTATTTTCTGACCTCATGTACTGTCCATAGCCTGCTCTTGTAGACACATATGTTTTGGAGAGTGACTAATGAAATTGAAACTTGGTGGGTCTGTTTCATTCCTCTGCAGCAGCTTAGAAAAGTGATTTCACAAATGGTATAAGCCCTGTGCTGCTCTTAAGGGCAGTGCCATATTAGGACCCAACACCTCCAACTTCATGACAAAAGATTTGATTTGGAAAGTGTTCTTGTTTATTGAAAGCATATAAAATACTGGAATTGAGCTGATCTGGGCTATTCTGAAAG